>NC_090077.1:6309179-6337414 GCF_038355195.1 Osmerus mordax | reverse complement strand
GTCCACTGGCTTGAACAGCGGAGGTAGGAGAGGAGGTTCCTCGCTACGACTGCCTCGACATCTCACACCCATCGAGGCAGACATTCCTCAGCGGTGACATCATTCCCAAAGGCCCAGCCCGCTTAGGATGGGACTGGACTCTCTCTCTCCTCCCTCCCTCCCTCCCTTGCTCCCTTCTCCTCCTTCCTTTCCCCCTCTCTCTTACTCCTCTCACCGCTCCCTCTCTCTCTCTCTCTCTCTCTCTCTCTCTCCCCAACACAAATTCACATCTTCTATGGATTCTGTGCCAAACCTGGACATATGGACATATCTTGCATGCAGCTTTGATGATGATGAGGTGTGTGTGTGTGTGTCTGTCTGTCGTGTGTTTATCCAGTACAGTACAGAAACGTTACTTTGGCATGCAGCAGGGCCCGCCGGTCGGCTTGTTAGCAGCCCTCTGAACTGCTAATGTGGAGCAATCAAGTTAACTGGGAGGGAAAGGGCCGCACACAGTAGCATAACAAACAGCCCTAGCCCGGCGTCTCCTCTGCTGCTGTCCATGTGGATGTTATGGATGTGCTCTACTCAACACATCAGGGGCAGCATACCTGCTCGCTCTGAACCAGCTGTGGATCAGAGCCCCAACTTTAGACCTGTGTGTGTGTGTGTGTGTGTGTACTCGTACCTGTGTGGGTAGGTGTGTGGTATCGGTGTGTACATGCATGTGAGTTACTGTTTTGTACAAGTATGTTTGGGAGTGTGTGTGTGTGTGAGGTATTTTTTTGTCCACATCTGTTTGGGAGTGTGTGTGTGTGTATCTGAGTTATTGTTTAAGACACGTCTTTTTTGGAGCGCTTGTGTTTGTGTGTGTGTGTGTGGGTGGGTGCGTGCAGCAAAATGATGCATGCGGAATGAGAGAATGCCACATATGGTCGAGTCTGAACGTGTCCTCATCAGCAGAACGGGCTCCCTTGATATCCTTTTCTGATATTTATTTTGGGGCTGTGATGCGGGGTGCTGTGGGTGGATGGCTGTGGGGGGGGGGGGGGAATGATCCACAACCCTACATGGAGTGGCATTTGGTGTGGCCTCGTGGGGCCAGCCTGGGAACGTAGTGGTGCAGAGTAGATCAGCAGCCGGCCAGGAATGCCAGACATTTGAAGTCAGACTTGTTAAAAAAGGGACGGCGGGAGGAGTTTGGTCAAACAGGCCCCTGTTTCTAAAATAAGCCCACGGAGCGCTATGTGAAGAGAACGGGTTAGAAAAACAGTGGTGGAGCCCCTGCTTTCCAGGAAGCTGAAAGGAGTTTGTTAGCCCTCCATGTCCATGTTTGTGACCCATCGAGGGACACTAATGTGTGTGTGTGTGTGTCTGCGTGTGTGTGTTCTCCTTTGGCACACTCCATCTCAGCTGGAAGGGACAGTGAAATTGTTGATATAGACGGTCTCTCTCTCTCTCTCTCTCTCTCTCTCTCTCACACTCACACTCACACTCACACACTCACACCCTCCTCAATCACAAGCCTGATTCAGTGGTGTCATTGCTGGGAGCAGATCTAGGTCGGGGATGTCAATTACAGGGCTATGATAGGACCCCGCTGCATTATGCATGGAGGTGTCCCACTGGGGAACGGATGGCCCGCAGCCAGGAAGGGAAGATGAATTATGGATGGAGGGGAGGGCAAGGGCTGGATCAGCCAAACACTCTTCCGTTTTACACTAAATCACAAAACTTCCTCCACAAACAGTCTTGAAGTAAAGTTGTCCTCCACGGCTCAGGAGATGACATGACCGTGTTAAAACTTTGTCTTAGGGCTGTTGGTGTGATTGGTCTGGGTCTGTTTCAGGGTGGGATTACAGAACCTTGATTCAGTGTTGGGGCTCAAAGTTCCAGTTGGTCCATAATTCGAGGAACATATGGGAAGAAACAAATTCAGTTGAACGTGGACCAACGTAAACATTCGGTCTGAGATCCTTTCCAGCTCTGCTTGGCCCAATTTCTATAAGCGTATGTGTGTTTGTGTTTGTGTGTATCCGCGGTCATATGGGGATGTGAGTGAGAGAGCGGCCCTACTGTCGATGTTTTTTCACCATGTACGCCCCGCGTGCTGCGGCTTGTCAAAGCTTCTGTTGTTGTCGTGGCATCATCGTAGTGGGTCGATGCTATTTGTCACCATTCTGTCGGATTCCTCCTCTTTCTCAGCAAGTTACGGGCACCGACCTTGAAAGGCAGTCTTTGTGCCCCCCACACACACACACTCCCTTACAAACAGACATGGCAGGAACCGGCAACAAAGGTTTTGCTTATCCAATTGTGGGGAAATAAGATTAGAGCACAAATAAATGGGTAAAGCCAATGTTAGCATTTTCTACCTCACTGATATATTTTTTTTATCTAGCTGCTGTTTTGTAACAAAAATGGAAAGTATCTAGGCATGATAATAATACATAAAAATTAGACGTTATTTCACGTCCACTAAAGACCTGCAGTACAGAATTTACATGTTGGATGACAGATATTACTGGCAATGGCGAGCTGTCTTTCTATCGCTTCTGAGAAAATGGTGGGGTTTCTTTGGCAGACTCAACAACAACCATTTTTATTCTCTCTCTCTCTCTAACTCATTTATCCTGGTCCTCTCTTCTGGATTCGGGTGAGACAGAAAAATGTCTTTGATTGTTGTAAATTGTTGTCATCCTTCTGGAACACTTCAAGTCTGTATTAAGTTGCTGAAAGCTTAAGTTTTTGTCAAAGGTTCATTTGAGGGCACGTGTTATGCATCCTTATAGTACACAGAACCAAATAGAAATCACTGGATGAAAATTGAAGATGGCAAAGCCAGAATGGCCTTGATGGTAGAATCTTTCTGAATACCACTCTGTACTTCAGAAAAATTCTTTGTTTGGTTCCATGACCAGGAAGTCACGACTCCGGTAGCAGTTTTGTGCTGTTTGTGCTTGCAGTCTCAGCTGTAGTGGGATTCATAGCTGTGTGTGAAAGGAAACCACAACTTCTACAGTTGTTGACTATTTTCCTTTGGCAGGCACGTGTCATATTGCGTGCACCGAATATACTTTCCGAACCCCTCCAACCAAATGTTTACGACTCTTTCGAATTGCATAAAAAGCAGTTGCAGCAAGAGAAGATAGAAACACATCAATCTTAATGTCGTTCGCGTGTAATCAACGGAAGAGCAAAGTGCCACCTAAGTACAGGCGCAGAGTATTTACTGATCGTGGCTCGCATTTGTTTACCATTACGGAGGAATGTGATGTCTCGCAGTCTGCAGAGAAGATGCTGTTGCACCTCTATCGACTAAGGGATTTGACGAGAGCCATTTGATGGTTGAAAGCCTCGATAAGGCTGTTGACGGTGTTACGTGGTTAGCAGTGCGAGGTACCGTTTACTCTGAGAAAGGTAGGCTCCACTGTCTAAGCATCCTAGACACTTACTAAGATGCACTTGTTGACACACACACACACACACACACACACACATACACAGTGGCCTGTTACCTCAGATGCCCCAGTGATGTGGGGTTGGTTTGGGAAGAATCCCGCAGGAGTCTGGGAACAGCTGATACAGGGAGGGAGCAGCCCTTGTCTAATGACTCCAAACGACAGTAAAACCAAATGAAAAACATTCAGCCCCGTGTTTTCAATCAGTCGGACGAACGTGGAGATATTTTTAGTCCGCGCAGAGGCTTTTAAAAGTTGCGGCTGGGTCACATGACGCCGTGGAATGCCGAGTTCGTGGCTAGGCGGGTTAGGTGTGTGTCACGCAACGTGTGATAGGCGGACTTGACCCCCCGACTCCTGATCCTGTCTTCCCTCTCTCTCCTCCTCCACTTCCCCTCTGTCCCCCTCTCCTCTTCTTCCTTCCTCCCTCCATCCCTTGTGCCTCCTCGTCCCCCTCCTCCTCCACCCCCGCACTCCTTCTCTCCTCCTCCTACCCAGTAATGATAGACGCAAAGGTCTTTGATCTCTCTGCAGGCTTGGAGGGGGGGGGGGGAGATGTTGACTATGTTGATGCTGGATGACAAACAGTCAAACGGATCTGTTTGCACATGTTATTGTTAGTCGACTGTGTATTCATTCCCCCCCCCCCCTCGTCTCTCTTTCCCTCGCTCCGTCCCACTTTTGTCACTCGCCCTCCTCTCTTTTTACCCCTCTGCTTGTCATCCGCTGCTTCTCCTCTCCTTGTCCACTCCCCCCCCCCCCCACCCCCCTTGTCTCTTTTCCTCTCCCCCTACGTCCCCCTCCTCGTCCCAGCCCACACATGGTGTTCCTGTCTCAGAGCGTTCTGGATGGCGGCGAGGGGGGCCTGACCAGCTCCGTGTGTGGGTCTCGTCTCTGTCACGAGCTGGCCCACTCCTGGTTCGGCCTGGCCATCGGCGCCCGGGACTGGACCGAGGAGTGGATCAGCGAGGGCTTTGCCACCTTCCTGGAGGACATCATCTGGGGCCACGCTCAGCAGGTAACCAGACCAGGAGCCGCTCCCCCTCTCTCGAGACACCGACATTGGTTAGCCAGCCTTGAAACTGAGATGCTGACGTTTCAATGGGACATGAGGGGGGATGTATTTGGATTCACGAGAGGAAAGACCACATAAATGCAGTTTTCCTCATCTATGCAGCTCTTGAATAACTGAAACACAATCTTGTTTATTTCCTACCATGGACACGGTACACCAAGTTGCAAACTTGCCATCTTGTTCCCAGAAATCCCTAGACAACACCTAAATAGCTGGAACAAACAAGGGATTGTTACCTCCATGCCACATTAAAGTTATTGCATAAAAATGGACTGGCTCGCAGAGCCTTGAGACTATCTGTCTCACTTGCTGTCTCTGGTTTCATCACAGGACAGGAGAAAAACAAGCACGACGAACTTCATGTTTTTCTACTTGCTACAGTCCTAATCCTCCCACTCCCACCTCCTCCTCTGTATCTAGAATTACCCAGAAATGTTCTTCTTTTGTGTACGCTCTTTAATCACGTCGGTTTTATGACGTGGGCTTGGCTGTGGGGTAGCAGCCCGGGACTGACTTGTGAGACGGGGTGGAAAAAAACGAAACAGCAGGAGATACTACTTTAAACTGACTAGCAGTATCACCGCATGGTTTCTACTCGTCTTTTCTCCCCTCCTCCTCGCCCCCATCCCTCCTTACTCTCGCCGTGTCCTCTTCCCATCCCTCCATCTCTCCTCTCTGACTTCCCTCCATTTCCATCTTCTCTCTTTTATCCTCTTCTCTCCCCCATTCCCCATCCCTTTATTCTTTCAGTTGTCTGGTCCAGAGACAGAAGAGCAGTCCAAGCTCAAAGCTCTGCTCAGATGGAGACGATTGGCCGATGAGCTTCGGAACTCAGAAGAAGAGCTACAGATCCTCAGGTGAGCCTCTCATTGGTTGACCTGCCTGTCATTCCAATCACCTGATATGACAGATCAGTCAATTACTCGACTGTTAGTCAAGCATTTAGTTGCTTTGTAGCAAAACGGCTTGCATGCCACTGAGCAGCAATTATAGTGAGTATAGTGTGTGTGTGTGTGCGCCTGAGCGCGTACATGTGTGTGTTTGTGTAGCAGTATGTGCATCAGTGTGTGGTTGGTGCCGGGTTTTCAGCTTGCTAACATCACAGAGCATTCCGGAGATTTAAGTGTGGCAGTTGCAATCCTACCTCCATCCAGGTATCCTGTACCATCAGGTCTTTGACAGCCTTAATCTCAAGGTTTTAACACACGGACACACAAATTTGTCTGTTTGACATTGTTGGACAAATCTAAAAGTTTGTCATCCATTTGTTTGGAAATACATGTGTTTAGGTCGGGGGGGGGGGGGGGGGGGGGAGGAAATCTGTGATTTTTTATAATGGTTTACTTTCATAATTTCAATATTCTGCTTTCATGTAAAGAAGGGTAGGGTAAAATGTATTAACATTTTGATTGTGGGTTGATAGACTGTGAAAGGGTTCATGTGGGCCTCAGCCATGCCCTGTCTGGAGAACCTTGACATTCCATGGAAGGCACACCCCTATGAGCAAGAAAGGGGGCGATTAGCAAATTGCTGATGAGTTTCTTGGCGTCTGACAACGTTATATAAACAATAGGAAAAAAACCTTCTCTGAAAAAATACCAACACATTGCACAAGTGCATGAGTTATGTCTAGTTAGCTTTACTACGACAACATGCTAGCATTGACATTCCCTCATGTTGCTAGTATAAGTCCTGAACAGATGCACATGCCTGAAATACTTAACATTTTTGAGTTGACTAAACAACGTTAGGTCCTGAGCCATGCTAGTGTTGACGACGAAAACATTGAAGGCAAGGGGCAACTTGTTCTGTGTGGGATGTATACATCACATTCTTAACAACTTAGAGCCCAAACAGTGTAAGATACACAACTAGAGAGGGTACAATTTCTGGGGAAATTGTAGGGTGTGCTTGCTTGCGTCGGTTGCACAGGGGTCCGTTTTTGAATGACATTTTTACAACAGATATTTCTGTGTATTTTATATAAAAATGCATACTTATTATTTATAAAGAATACATAGATTTGTTTGCTGCTCATTTACAACTGAAAATACGAGTGAAGTGTAGAATGAAATAGATGTCTTCTCATTTCCCCTGCAAGAGGCAGCCTCATCGTTGAATCAAAACGAATACATTTTGCAGACCGGTGTAAAAATGGACCTAATCTCTATTACTTAAACGTCATTTTAAGTTTTTCCCTTCTAATGATATTTTCAGGCATTTAGCCTACTCATATTGCATTCATTCATGAATAAACAACCCCTTTGAAGATTATTCTACGACGTTACCCTGCAGTAGAAGATGGAATCGCGATTCAAACAGTGCCATCTGCTAACTGAAAATATGCCCCCCAAAACGTAAATAAGCTTGACATTTATTTAGTGGAAAATCGCTCATTCATAAAAAAGCTCACTGGTAGCGATCATTGTCAGTAACAACGCAAAATGCGATATAGCCCTGTGTAGAGAAGCTGCCCCGGTAAATTGTACTACTACGGTACAGTAGTAGACTACTGCTGTGTTCGTCTTGGTAGCGATTGCGTTGGTTGAATTGGATTTAACGTTCCGTTGTACAGTTTAGGCTGAAATTAATTATTTTCATGAACAGATTGACAACGTTTAGGCTGTGGCAATGAAGTTCAGGTTAGTAGTTAGATAGACTTTTGATTTAAGTAAGGGGAGTGCCGAACATTTTCTGTCGCCGTTTGACTTCCTAAACAGCTGTGTACTGTAGCTATATGTTTTTGTAGTGTGTCTCGCGTAAGCTACAGCGTTGCAGTGAGCTACACTGGTTTGAAACCACAGGTAATGGTAATTTCACCAACAAATCGTTTACTAATGTCAGAATAAATCCTACAACGAAAATGTATATGTGAGGAATGTTTATTTTAACGATTGAAAACAGATACATCATAGACCACTGTAGTATGTGTTGCCCGGGCAACACAGGCTAATGTCATGATGCTAATATTTCAGTGAAATAGTAGACTACTGTTTCCGAAAGTAGATGTACTTCCTTAATAATATCAGCTTATATTGTACATTACACATCACAATTGTGTGTCATATCACAAAGTAAAATGAGTAAATATTTATCACCCTGGCCTCTTTGCTTGTGGCGTTTCTGCAGCTGCCTTGCAGTAAAGCTATAGTTAGCCTAGCTATCCCCCAAGTTAACAGATGCGAAACGAATGTTCTGCCAAAGGTAGTCACGCGTGTTTTCGTGACGTTAGTGACGTAGTGACGTTAGTAACGTCAGTGACTGTGGCTAGCAAATTAGCCACCGTTAGCTTCACTTTTCGCCACAAAAACTTAACTTAAGCCCAAACCATGCAACGGAACGTAAATTCCAATAGAAGCAACTCAATCGCTACCAAGACGAAACTTTTGACACCTACGTTGTCTATGTAGGCCAAATATTGACTGAGTTTTAGGGGGGCAAAAAGAATAATAATAATATATATGTGAGAGAACAAAGGTTGTGCCCTTGCCGAAGGCAAAGCACACCCAATTAGGCATCCCACAGAAGTCACTTCATTTACATTTACATTTAGTCATTTAGTCATTTAGCTTCATACTACCGTCTGTTCAGTTTAAGTCTAAGTTTTCAGCAGAGATGATTATTCGAGTGACAAGCCTTTTGGGGGTGTGTGAGGAGTGGTCATTCTGGAATTACCAGTGAAAGGCAGGAGGAACTTTCGAGGTTAGATTGAGGTCGGCCTGATCAGTTTTCCAGATCTAGCCCCAGAGCTGAGTACAGGCCAGAAGAGACAACATGTGGGTTCATCCATAGCCAGATTTGTCTCTGCTAGAATGTTCTTCAAACAAGCTTAACATTTTTTAAATGATATACAGTTGTCAGACAGAAGAAACCAATTTAAAAAGAAACCCAACACAACCCACACATGGCATACACAGTGTCCTGTCATGAGTTGTTGGGTGTTAGACAGGTGTTTGGGTTCACTGGCATCAGGAGTTCGAGTTCTCTTCAGAGTGGCTCTGGTGCTCAAGACCACTCGGTCTTTGTTGAGGAGGGGGGCCCACTGCTTATCTGTCTGGCTCAGATTAGTTAAATTTAGCTACGGTGGCCCGAGAGGCCCATCCTTCCTGCTGATTTATTTGACCAGTCGGGGCTTTTTTATTTGTGATCCTGTTTCCGCTGTGAACGGTGGGTAATATGTGAGTGTAAGGATATAGCACAGGGAGCTATAAACTAATGTGTGTGTGTGTGTGTGTGTGATGAAGAGCAGTCATCTAATAGCTTCTGGTTTGTCTCTTCCTGTAGTTACACAAGCTCTCTCTCTCTATCTCTCTATCTCTGTCTCGCACACTCACACTCACACACACGCCTACCTCTTACAGAGTTAGATAAGTGTCGTAATGTTCCTGAAATACACAGAACTATTGTGTGATCCTCTAAAAGGCAACCTGCAGTGATTCCTGTTAAATCACCTGCAAATCATCCCAGAGCTAATCGGGAGAAAGAGATGGGGGGGGGGGTCTGAGAAGGAGAGAGAGTTCTAAGAAACGAGCAGAGAAAGAGAGCTAAACGTCTGGCTTTGTATTGAAAATAGCAACAGATGTATGAATACAGAGAGACAGAGAGGACAGGAGAGGAGAGGGGGTGTCGGATCCTTCAAAACATTTGGGCTAAAGAGCTGCCACTCTTCCCCATGCTCTTGGATGGGTGTATGGATGGATGGGGTTGGAGGGTGTCGGCCCTTTTTTTTGGTTTCCTCCTTCCTCACTTTGACATCTTTCATGCTCTTCCCCCCCCCCACTCCCCCCTTTTCACTTTCACAATGACCAGGGGGGAGATATGGAGCTGTGTTCAAATGGGGTCCGTCTTATCACCTGTGGACACAGCTAGACACAGAGGTGGGGGTGTGGATCATGGGGTGCATCACATCTCCACATGCCTCCGAAGACTCGACGAGAGATTTCTGGCTTGAGTTGAAGGGGAGAGATTTAGCTGCAGTCTGACATCTAAATCTACAAAGTGTCGCATTTATTTATGTATTTCTACACTTTGTATTCGTCCAGTAAATAAAATAACAACCCTTCAGCACAACATGTCCCTGCAGGTCATGGAAACATTCAAATTCTGTAATGTAATTCCAGTAAAGGTTAATGTATTCATGTGAACGTACTGATGTGGTTGTCTGGAGAACAGAACAGAGCAGAGATGTATGAGGCACAGTTGTCAGAAATAGATTTTCTAGAAGATCCACTTCAGTAGATGGATGTAGGGGTAAGGGACGGAGACGAGGGGGAGAAATAGTTATGGGGAAAGTCGGGTGTGTGTGTGTGTGTGTGTGAGAGAGAGAGACTTCAGATCTGTGCAGAGAAGACCGTCAGATTACCAGGAAGAGTCTTCCACTGAACTCAACAGGGTGACGATCTCCTTCTTCAGTCTCCTCTGGGTCGGCTAAAACACACCAGGACCGTATCTTCTTCCTCTCCTCTCTCCGCATCTCTCGTGTCCTCCCTCTTCCGTTGACCGCCCTCCCCTTCCATGTTCACCACGCTTCTCACATTTCTCTCTCTTCCTTTCCTCTCTCATTTCCTCTCCTCCATCTACCAGCCCCCCCTCCTCCCCTCCTGCTGTAATGTAGTTTATAGTCCATTACCTATTTGTGCTCAGGGGGTAAATCGGGTGGCTGGCTGGCCGGCTGGTTGACTAGCCCTATGAAACAGGACGCCGTCCTATTCTGATGGCTGGGAGGAGAAACAGCCAGGGATGTAGATTGCTTGGGGGGGGGGGGGGGGGGGGGGTGTACGCCGGAGTGTGATTTAGCAAATGCTGCTTTTCTGTGTGAGCGGGAGAGCGTGACTTGGTCCTGTACCTGCATGTGGGCATTACGTGTTACACATCACGTGTCTGCAAATAATGCGCCAGCACACTTGTGTGTGTGTGTGGCTGTGGCTGTCTGGGTCCTGTACCTGCTGTCGGGAAAGTGTCCAGTGATGAAGTCTGTGTTGATGTGTTGCCAGGTGCCTGGGTATCGACAGGTAGGTTTGATCCTCCAGGGAGCAGCTCTGGACAGGCTGAGTTCATCTCCTCCAGCAGATCAATACGTTTTAACTGAGGCTATCATCTAGTTCCGAGACATACAGCGCAGGGAGACGCTCGCTGTTTATCTCTGTGTTTGTTCGATGTACGGTGTGTGTGTGTTATCAATAGGAAAAGGAGCCCCTATGATCACTCACTGAGCTAACATACTGTATTTACCTATTAAGAGTTTTATAGTATTTTATTATTCTTATATCTTGTTTCGGCCTGTCTGTTTTCCTGTCTGCCTGTCTGTTTGTCTGTCTGCCTGCTTTTGTAGGCCCAACCAGGACAACACAGGTCTGGTCAGTGAATCTGGTTCTTCCATGGTCAAACATGCCCTCAACCCTGAAAAGACCTTCATGCAGGTCCACTATCTCAAGGTAAGAACACACACACACACACAAACTGGACAGTAACTGTAAACAGTCATCTTCCTTATTGCATTTCAACACATTTTTGTGATCCCACACTTTGCTCGGAACAGCTTTCTTGACTGAACGTTCTGCCCGTTCTCTCTATTCTCTCTTCTGTCTTTCCTTTCATTTCTGTGCTCTTTTGTATGTGTCTCCATCTTCTCTCTTCTGTCCTCCCTCTCTGCACTCTATCTTCTCTCCAGGGTTACTTCCTCCTCAGGTTCCTGGCAAGTCACGTCAGAGAACAACCTTTTCTCAGCTTCCTCCGACTGTTTGTGAGGAAATACCACGGACAGCTTATTCTCTCTCAGGTAGAGAGGCCCTGTTGTTCTTCAGTGAAACCGACGGGGCTAACTAGCCAGGCGCTAGGTCCGGGAGCTGGCTAGCTAGCCAGGCGCTAGGTCCGGGAGCTGGCTAGCTAGCCAGGCGCTAGGTCCGGGAGCTGGCTAGCTAGCAGTGTGCGTGCTATACAGCTGGATTGACTAGCTCCCTAGCAGGGATTCCGAATGAGAGGACGTTCGGCTCTTTGTGTTTATACTGCTGGCGCCTTCATCGTTGTGAGGGGTCACACCTGGCAGAGTGTGTTTGGGTGTGTGTGAGTGAGTTTGAGTGTGTGAATGTGGTCATGCATCTGTGTGTTTTTGTAAGTGTGTGCGTGTCTTTTATGTCTGTGTGTGTGTGTGTGTGTGTGTGTGTGTGTGTGTGTGTGTGTGTGTGTCACAGCTGGCCCACAGTGGCAGACTCCACTTCACTAATGAATGTTTCATAAACACACTTGGGGTCATACGAGCGACCTCGGAATAAAGGCCGTTCTCTACCTCCTCCTTCCACTCCACATTTTCACCCCTCTCTCTCTCCTCCCCCCCCTCCCTTTTCTCTCTCTCCCCTTCTGTCTCTCTCTTTCTCCCCCCCCCACCTCTCTCTACTTCTCAGGATTTCTTGCATTTGCTGCTGTGTTCCTTTCCAGACTTGGAGAGGTAAGCGGGTGTGAGTCACCGTGCCCCCGTCGTTCGCATGGCAAGTGTCAGCCAGCAATCCTGTTATGCTCAGTCTCAACCAATCCTGGTAATTGAGGTGTAGGAGATAACCCGAGTTGAAAGAGAGCTATCGATTCTCTTCCTTCCGTCGTACCATCGCTTCCCTCTCTCTCTCTGTTTCTCTCGCAGACGATGCATGCATCAGTTTCTTGCGCACCGGTTCTCGCTCCATCTCTTCCCCTGTTATTAAAGCAGTGTCTTATCCCTGGCCACGTTGCAGGAAGAGTGATTGAATTAGAGTGGGAGAGAGAGAGAGAGAGAGAGAGAGAGAGAGAGGATTGCGAGTATTAGGGACGGTCAATATTTGTGTCTGCTGCCTCCAATAGCAGGATGGACACAAAACACACACACGCACACACACACATGCCAGTTAGTGTCTATAAATAGGTATATGTGTGCAGGTCTCTGCCGTCAAGTGTACGTGTGTGTCTGTGTGGGAGTCGTTTCCTTTTTCTAAAAGTCAAGGTGTTGCCCCAAACATTTGGACACGCATCATCATCATCACAATTTCTTTTCTTTTTTTACCGCGGCTACAATTCTCCCATTGTATGATAAAAAACAGAAGTCACAGGAGCAACAGAACTGACGTTCCACCCATTGTGTTTCAGGCAAGGCCTCACCCTCAAAGCTATTTATGCCGACTGGCTGGACGGAGCTGGTATTCCCAAGGTAAGCGTCGGGTTTAAGGCCAGCCTGGGTACCTCAACCCAGAGCTGGGAGGGAATGGCGGGGGTGGAGGGGGGTGGGGGGGTGGGGGGTGGGGGGTGGGGTGGTACAGGGGGTGGTACTGTTACGTGCGGCGAGCTTCTAACATTGATCTCCATCCTACTGCTTGACATTTGTTGCACAGAGCCCAGTGTGTGTTTGTGTGTACTGGTGTCCAGGCGTCTGAAATGTACGAGGATGAAAAGGTTCTGATAACAGAGAAGCAGGTCCAGTGTGCTGACACACACACACACACACATACTCCTCGGTGTTCAAATATGGTCATTTTCTCTATAAGCTTTAGCTCCTGCATGGACATAGCTGGATGTTAACGGTGCTACAGCATGTCCCTGTTCTTAGCTAGAAGAGCGGGCCGAGCTACCATGTAAGGCCAGAGTCAGTCGCGGCACAGCCCTACATACACATGCCCCTCTCCGACTCGCGGGGCCCGATCGATCCCTTTTAACGACTTCTCCAATTGCCATGGTAACGGATCTTAATTACCTCACGGCGTGCGCTGCCGTCTGGAAACTCTCTCCCCTAGAATGTTCCGTGGGATGCTGGGGGTCCGTCATCTCACGGAACATTCTAGTTGAGAGACCCCTGGACCTTGAGCCTGGATTGGCCAACCTGGGGTAGTACTCCTGTACCAGTGTCAAGATCCTCCTAATCCTCTGTTCTTTTCTCCTCCTCCATGAACTCTGTCCATCCCTCTAAGGTTAGGAGTGCAGCTCATTGTACTGGAGTGGAGCTGGAAATAGAGAATGACAGGAAACACAAAGTCCTAATAATAAACAATGACATCCACATGGACCCTAGAATGGAGAAAGAGATGGGAACACGAGACTTGTCTATTTCCAAACTCAGTGTGTGTGTGTGTGTTTGAATGAATGTCAGTAGTTCTAATGGCCAGCTTGTAGTTGTTCCAAGTCATATCACCTCAGCTGTCATCACCTGTATCATATGTCCAGTAAAGTATGTAATGTAACACCTTTGGCACCAGTTTAATTTGTATTTCCTGTTCCTATTTCCTCTTTTTTTATCTTTCCTATTGCAAAGCTATTTCCCCTTAAAGAATCCATAAAGTACCTAACACTACTACTACTAAATGAGAGATGGCAGCCATTTTGTGTCACTGGTTACCTCATGATAACTTCCATCTGGAGTGAAGGAATCCTACTAGTCAATGTGAAACTGCAAGCCCAGAGTGGAAGGGGGATATTCTAAGTGAATGTGTTAGTACTCGGTTTGTTTTAACGAGCGGGGGCCCGGGCTGGTAGAAGGGGGGAGAGGGCCTGTTTTCTGTGTGTGTGCTTGTGCCGATGTGTCTAAATGTAAAAGTGTGTACGTAAAAGTGTGTATATACGTGTGTGTGTGTTGTGTTTGTTGGTCTAAATGTGTGTGTGTGTGTGTGTGTTTGTCAGGAGGACAAAAGCCTATGCAAGGATGGCTGTGTCTGAGATCTCGGTCGTAAAACAGCTATGTGTGGTATCCTCTTACACAATGGCACTTTACTGCTTCAGCGCTCCCTGCATTCAACCCAACCCACCTCTCTCTCTCTCTCTCTCTCTCTCTCTCTCTCTCTCTCTCTCTCTCTCTCTCTCTCTCTCTCTCTCTCTCTCTCTCTCTCTCTCTCTCTGTCTCTCTCTCTGTCTCTCTCTCTCTCTCTCTCCTCTCTCTCTCTCTCTCTCTCTCTCTCTCTCTCGTCTGTCTGTCTGTCTCTCTCTGTCTCTCTGTCTGTCTGTCTGTCTCACTCTCCTTCTATCCTCCCTAACTCTCAATTCAATTCAATATGCTTTATTGGCATGAATGTTCAGGTTAAACAATGTTGCCAAAGTGGTCCACAGTGAAGGTACATATACCTTTGTACTTACAAAGGTATATGTACATGCTGCCTATACATACACACACACACGGTACCCTTTCTTCTCTACTAACTCATTTTCTTGTCTTTTCTCTTTCCTCCCTCTCTCCTCACACAATCTCTCTACTCCCCTCTTTCTTTCCCCCTTCCTGTCTTTCTTTCTTTTTTTCTAACACACACACACACAATGCAATACCTACAATATTAGTAAGTGTTAACCGTAGAATCATTGCTAGCTTGAGTTAATGTGTTTGTGTGGGCAGGATTTGATTACAAACACACCTCAATCACAGGCGTGTCACAGCTTCCAGCAACCTTTTCTTCCCTGTCTCTCTCTCTCCCCCTCTTTCTTTCGTACTCTCTCGCTCTCATCTTTTTTTCTGTCTCTCTCTCTTGCTCTCTTTCCGTCTCTTTCTTTTTTTTTATTTTTTTTCCTGTCCCTCCCTCTCCCTTGTAGACTCTCACCACACTCCTACCACCCTATTCCCACCTCCCCTCTCTCTCGCTGCCCCCTCTTCCTCCCCTCTCCCTCTCCTTATCTCTCTCCTCCCTTGCTCAGATGTTATGATTCAGAGTTGAGTAGTGGCCTCGCTGAAAGCTTTAATAAGGTTAAGTGTGTTTGTATGCACGTGTGTGTGTGTGTGTGTGCGTTTGTATGTGTGTACTCGCATGTGTGGGTTTGTGTGTGCACACGTGCATGTTTCTGTTCATGTGTGCACCCGTGGGTGTACAGAGATTGTTAGTGACTCTTTTCTAGCTTCCTCAGATAATGAGGGGATTTTCCTCTCCTCCACCTTTCTGTCTATTCAGTCTCTTTTTCTCTCTCTCTCTCTCTCTCTCTCTCTCTTCTCTCTCTCTCTCTTCTCTCTCTCTCTCTCTCTCTCTCTCTCTCTCTCTCTCTCTCTCTCTCTCTCTCTCTCTCTCTCTCTCTCTCTCTCTCTCTGTACCTCTCTCTCTCACACGCTCTCTCTCTCTCTACCTCTGCCTCTCTCTCTCTACCTCTCTTTGTCTTCTCTTTTCCTCTCTCGACCTCTCTCTACCCCTCTCTGTTTGTCCTCCGTGCTTCACCGTCCTCCCTCTTCCCCCCCATCCTCCAGAGTGGAGCCGGCAAGCTTCCGTCAGAGGAACAAGTGATCGTGTTCCCCCTCCCTCCGCTCTGGCTTTCCCCTCCGCTCTCCAGCGAGCATTCCTCACTGACTCCTGTTCAGACGCTCGCTCTCTCTCCCCTCCCTCCCTCCCTCCCTCTTTCTCCCTCCCTCCCTCGCCTCGGCTCACTTGCTCCTCTCTCTGTTTCTCGTTCAGTGGCTGGTTGAAGGGAGCGCCGTGTGGTCGCAGGCTCGGCTGGTGGAGGAAGTCAAAGAAGAGGTAAAGCTGCATGCATGTCCACCTCTCTCTCTCTCTCTCTCTCTCTCTCTCTCTCTCTCTCCCTCTCTCTCTCTGTCTCTTTCCCTCCCTCTCTGTCCCTGTCTCTCTCTCTGTCTCTTTCCCCTTCCTATCTCTGTCTCTCTCTCTGTCTCTCTCTCTGTCTCTCTCTCCATCTCCTCCTGTTTCTAAAAACCCTAGGATTTATTTCCAGCTTATGTCAATACACTCTAAATCGGTTTAGTCCCTCCGCTGGTCCTCCTTTTCCTTTCTGTCCGTTTTAGTGTACTTCTCTCTGCTCCGTCTCGGTCTCTCTCTGGTCTCTCTCTCCGTCTGAATGTGTTTGAAGCCGTGCTTACATCTGTTGCATGTTACAGTGTTCCGCGCTCTGCTGTGCCTTACCGCCGGAGCCTGTCATTCTGCCCAGTTATGCTCAGCTGCTGTTGTTCTCATCGGTTATGACAGCGGTCTGGGAACGCTGGTGGTTAGTAACTGCGCTACCTGAAGGGCCGCGCACCGCGTCAGAGAGACCTCAGAGAGTGGATACAGACTAGGAATATGTTTTCGAGTTTCAGCGTCAGTACAGATAGGGGTGGATGTGTGTGTGCCGGGGATGTGATTGGGTTTGTGTTGGATTAAGTACGGGCTGCTGTTTCGGGGCTCTTAGACTGCCCCCCCCCCCCCCCACACACACACACGCACACATATTTCATTTGTGTGTTTATTTATATGTATGTGTGTGTGTGGTTTGTGTATCAGGGAGACATGTATAATCTAATCAGATAAGACTAGGAGTACAATTATTCAGGCAAGGACGTCATTTACCTTCCTTACTGACACTGTTTGGCCTGGCGTGCGAGCCTCTGTGTGTGTACGTGTGTCCGTGTGTGTGTGTATCTGTGTGTGTGTGTATGTGTGTGTTTCACTTGAGCAATGGAAAGTGCGCCTAAAGTCTGTTTATAGTTACTTATATTAGACGTGTTCTGTTTTTTCTGTAGCCACTCACTCTCTCTCTCTCTCTGCTCTCTCTCTCTCTCTCTCTCCCTCCACTGTTGGCCCTCCCCCTCTCTCCTGCTCTGCAGGTTGTAAAATGGATTCTCCCCAGTTCCCGCGGAGGAAAAGGCAGAAAGCGGAAGAGGAGTGCCCTGCCCAAGGTGAACCACAGAGAGGTAGGAGACACTGTGGCTTTAAATAGACCCCTATCTCTCCGTCTGTCTCCGGCTCTTTCCATCTCTCTCTCTCTCTCTCTCTCGTCTCTCTCTCTCTCTCTCTCTCTCCTCATCGCTCTCTTCCTGTCTCTCTCTGTCTACAAGATAGGACAATCTTATCTGTAGTCTGTCCTGGCGACACTGGGATTTACTTTAGTTAAAACTGGGTCCAGGTTTATGTGATTTATTTGACCTGGGTCCGAGTTTACGCTCTGATAGGGAAGTCATATGCATAGGATTTGTGTTGAAAAGAATATATGTTTTTTATGCATCTGTGTAACAGTATATTGTGTGTGTGCGCGCGCGTGTGCATGGTCTGAGTGAAATGTCAGAGGTGAGTCAAGTTCAGAGGAGCTGTGTGTACGCGCAAGCCTGCATACACTCGCATTTGCAATTGTGTGTGTTAATGAGGGGTTCCCTGCAGTTTTGTCTGCGACACTAATCTATACATTTCTGGCACTTTTCTGGAAAAAAATTGAGAGACCACTGCACCTTTTTCTTTAATAAAAAAAAAAAAAGTTGAGAAGGACAATTTTGAGTGAGGAACACAAGAGTAAACCTTTGCAGTGGCCTCTTAAATTTTACCCTTCTGCTCCTCACAAAAAATTGTCCTTCTCAACTTTTTGGGAATGAAAGGAAAAGGTGCAGGCGGTCACTCCATTTTTTTCCAGAGCTGTAGATGTCAAGAACCTGGACACATACAGCAGTTTGACTATATGTACTGTTACAAGCAAAGAAGTGGATGTAGATATTTACTGTACAAATAGATACATTTTATATTGAGAATAAGTACAGAACAAAATAGTTTTCACAAAAAAAGAACAGGAATCTTTGTGTTGATGACCAATGAATGTGACCATAACACAACTTCTAATACAAGACATTCTTTCGTCTTTTCACCTGACACACCTGGTCGGCATATTTACGAGGCATGCACACGCGCGCGCGTCCGCACGAGCTTGGAGTGGGCAGCGAAAAGGCCTCTTCCTGTCGGGAGCGAGGGAGCGCTGGAGAATCAGGCCTCGTGAAAGAATGGCCAATTACTGTCCGCTTGGCCACGCACAATGGTCCTGGGGGGGGTTGGGGGTGTGTGTGTGTGTGTGGGGTGGAGGGGTCGGGGGGGGCTCGGCCAGCGTTTGAAGTTTAGCCATAAAAGCCATCCTGAAAGGAAACACGAGGTGACCCGCACACACCCTCCCTCTCTCTCCCGCCCTCTTTGTCTCTGTGTGTGTACATGGGGGAGCCCCATGGATGTGCCAGGTGTATTTTATATTACTCCTTCATGTACTTCAAACAGCACGGTGCCCCCCCCCCCTTCCCCCCCCCCTCCCTTCTGTCTGTCTCCGCCCGATAAATCAACGCCACAGACCCGCTCCGGAGGCACAGCGGACGGGAGGGGAGAGGGAGTGTGTGAGGAAGGAAAGACAGGAGACGAGCCAGAAAGGGAAGGGGGGAGAGGCCGAGGGATCAGAGGCAAAGAGTGAGGAGGGACACGGCGAAAGGCAAGACCAAAAGGGGGAGCCGACCTGGAGGAGGAGGGAGGGGCGGAGGGAAGGGCGGAGGGGTTAGGGTGAAAGATATAGAGAGGGAGCCCGGGGAGAAAGGTGAGAAGAAGAAAGATGCGGAAGAGTGGGAACGAGAGAAGAGGAGGGGTGGGTTGGGAGGGGGAAGGGGGGGGGGGGACGGAGCGCACGGCGACCTGGGGACGCCAGGGAGAGGGAATGAAGTGGACCAATCCAGGGATGAGTGGAGGAGTGGATTAAAAAGAGGAAGAGGAAAGAGGACCCAGGAGAGAAGGAAAGAAAGGAGAAAAACCGAGGCAGGTGGTGAGTGTTGAGGGCAGCGGGAGATGGGGAGGGAGAGGGAGTGGGGGAGGGAGGGAGGGAGGGAAAGGGAGAGAAGAGGATCAGTGAGTTGTGTGCTGCTGAAGATGCATCTATTAGGCATCCTAGTGTAGCGTTTAGCGCTAATGACATCATGGATTATTAGAGACCTGGACAGAGGCACAACACACACACCACACACATACGCACACACACACACACACACACACACACACAGGAGAGAGCCAGACATCCCCTACAGAGAGGGGCCTGAGATCAGGGTCATTTTAATAGAGCCAGACTTTATTACCTCCTTCCCTCCATTTATGTATAAGGGTGTGTGTGTGTGGGTGGTGTGTGTGTGTGGGGGGGGGGGGGGGTGAGTGTGTGTGTGTGTGCTTGTGTGTACCCAATTTGAGCATGTGTGTTTGTGTGTTTCAGGGGGTCTGCTCAGGGATATTAGTCACGCTCTTGTGGTAATGGGCCTCATTTTGCTCTCATTTTCATCTGTGGTCACAGTAATGAGAGGGTCTGTCTGCCCCTGCTGATCAGCACAGGAAACCCTGTAGGCCAGGGAAGGAGCAGGCAGAATGGAGGGGTCTCTGGCCCCATCCCAGACACAAAGATGCTCCCGCGGTATAGACTTGAGTGAGGTGGGCCGAGCTCGCACGGGCCTGAATGCATGGGCAGCTAGGGGACAATACGATGTCCTTGTGGGACACGGGGAAAAGCGAAGGATTAGGTTTGGCTTCTGGGGTCTAGTAAGGGATAGTAGTCAGGTAGCAGGGGCTAAGTACTAGGGAGTGGGAAGTAGAAACAATGTATGGGAGGAACTGGGTTAGGGGCTGTTGTGAGGCCGTAGGGAGGTGGTTGAGGCCAGCCTCAGGAAGCTGGGGCTGGGCTATCTGAGGTAGCCTCCCAGCCTGGCTTTCGCACAGTGTTGACTGGGACCGGTAGTCAGACAGCAGTAACTCGAGATGTTTGGAGAGAAACAGAGAGACAGGATCAAAGACGCCCCCAGGAGTAGCGACGGGTCGGGGGGGAGGTTGTTTTTGCGTCGCGGTTTGAGGGTGGGAGGAGGAGAGGGGGGTTGGAAACCAAAATGGTTTGGGTCTTTGAGGTGTCAGCCAGGCCAGATACGAAATGAAAGTCGTTTTGTCGCTGTGATTGCTATAATGGCCGCAATCAGTACTTGTAATTAGTCGTTTGTTTCCAGCCGACGCAACACTCCAAATAAATAATGGTAGGATCAAATCAAATACTGCCAGTCATTCCAGCAGGATGAGACGGGACTCTAGAATGATCAGACAGCCACAGTATCCCAGACTGTGTCTCTGCGTGCGGTTCAGTTGTGTTGTGAGGATGTTGAGGTGGCCTAATGCCTCAATGTGCTTCTCCGCAGTGTACACGTTTGCGTATTTCTATCCATTGCCCTGGTTTAGGGAACCAAACTTTAGGTAATAAACCAAACAGAGCCTGACAGTGCTGGCTACTGTGAGCACCACCAACGCACTGTTCGACAGTTAGATATAGGGTTAGGTCTGCTCCACCCCCCAGGTTGTGGTTGAGACGAGCTTAGAACAGTACTGTACACACATACACACATCTGTTTTCCCCTCTTGTCTCTCCTGCTCCATCCCTCTCTCTCTCTCTCTCTCTCTCTCTCTCTCTCCTGCTCATCACTCTCTCTCTCTCCTGCTCCATCTCTCTCTCCTGCTCCATCTCTCTCTCTCTCTCCTGCTCCATCTCTCTCTCTCTCTCTCTCTCCTGCTCCATCACTCTCTCTCCTGCTCCATCTCTCTCTCTCTCTCTCCTGCTCCATCTCTCTCTCTCTCTCTCCTGCTCCATCTCTCTCTCTCTCCTGCTCCATCACTCTCTCTCTCTCTCTCCTGCTCCATCTCTCTCTCTCTCTCTCCTGCTCCATCACTCTCTCTCTCCTGCTCCATCACTCTCTCTCTCCTGCTCCATCTCTCTCTCTCTCTCTCCTGCTCCATCTCTCTCTCTCTCTCTCTCTCTCTCTCCTGCTCCATCACTCTCTCTCTCTCTCTCTCTCTCTCTCTCTCTCTCTCTCCTGCTCCATCACTCTCTCTCTCTCTCCTGCTCAATCACTCTCCTCTCCTGCTCCATCACTCTCTCTCCTGCTCCATCACTCTCTCTCTCTCTCTCTCTCTCTCTCTCCTGCTCCATCTCTCTCTATGGCTCCATCCAAACCTTATCATCACCGTTAAGTGAGACCTTCAAAAGGATGACAGGCAGAAATGGTCGAGTAGTTTGTGTGGGTGTGTGTGCGTGTGTCTTCTGTTATTCCTGAAGTGACGTCTTTTCCTCTGCACTTTGCAATTTTGGAGCCAGGGCCTTAGAACTGACCTTTCAACTCTGGCTCGACACAACAGCTATAACCACCGTTTTCTTTTACATTTACATTTAGTCATTAGCAGACGCTCTTATCCAGAGCGACTTACAGTAAGTACAGGGACATTCTCCCCGAGGCAAGTAGGGTGAAGTGCCTTGCCCAAGGACACAACGTCATTTTTCACGGCCGGGAATCGAACTGGCAACCTTCAGATTACTAGCCCGCTTCCCTAACCGCTCAGCCACCTGACTCCCTTTGGCGCACACGCCAAAAGACACATCAGAAACACAAAAACAAACACAACCTTTTCACTTAGACTGGTTGCCAAAAGGACGAGGTTACTGGAAAAAAAGATTTTGAGCTATTTAAGCTTTCCCTTGTTGGGGTTAACCGGTTAGCACAGGGTAGCAGAAGATCAGGCCACCGGCTTGACGTGATGGACAGGTGATCACATGTAGCATGTATTGTAGCCTGTGCGTCGTCCTGTGATCCCGTGTTGCGTGTGAGATCCGTGTGCCCAAAGTAATCTCCCCACCGTGACCAATCTGCACAGAGCATGGGAAGTTCGGGAGGGGGGCACACACACCACAGAGTCATGTGCTTTTTATTACATGCATGCACGCACCCTCTGGTAGAACCCCCCCCCCCTCACACACACACACACACACACAAGACTAGCACGCACAAACACGTGCACAAGAAAGTGGGATTAATGCAATTCCTCTGAACACACCAAAAGGAAAAATTCCTCTCCATTTCCACCCATGGGGAGAAAGAAAGAAAGAAAGAGGAAGGAGTGATCGAGAACGAGAGAAAGATAGAAGAGAGACTGGAGACCGAAAGGAAGAAAGACAGAGAGGTGGAAAGAATCAGAGAGAGATAAAGACGTAGTTCTATGCAGGCTGCTCTCCTGTTTGTGTGTGTGTGTGTGTGTGTGTTGTCTTCTTCTGTGGTGTCAGAGGTCAGCAGGACAGAGGAAACTGCTTTATGAGACTGAGGATTCAAGTCCTGCCAACCTGGAAAACCATTCAAGTAGAATCTGTTCAACTTACCTGCCTTGCAAATACCCTGTCCCAGTCACTTATCTGTTGACTTAGCATTACACGGCTTGGGATTCCTCTTAGTGTGTGTGTGTGTGTCAGTTGCACACTCTGTCAAGCCTTGTCTAATGAAATATAAATCAGTCTAATCAGTCAGCGCACCACACACACATATAGCTGTATGAGCCATGCTTTGTTAAAGTGGGTGATTCATTCTGCTCTTTCCACTTTATCCGACTCCAGAGCCTGTGTTTTAAAACTTACGGCACAATATGACTGCATGACTGTATAAACAGTGGATGTCGAATGGCGCACGTGAGAGGAAGTGTGAGTGTGTGTGTTTCATCAGGGGGGAAAACATTAAATTTCCCGAGAAGAATGGAGATTTAGAAAGTGTGTGAACATGGGACAGTACTAGATATAGGTTAGGATAAAATCCTGTTTGTGGGACACGAGAGGGAGATGGTAAAGAGAGAACATCGGATTGAGATATGAGAGAGAGAGACAGAGAGAGACAGAGAGAGACAGAGAGAGACAGAGAGAGAGAGGAACCTTCCAGTCATGTTGGATTAGTCTCATCTATCACTCGCCAGTAGGTCTCTTTTAGGGGGTCACTTAAAGCACACAGCCTGTCTCATCTCGTCACGGGGACTCCCTGCTTTGTGTGTGCGTGTGTTCTATGGATCTCCCTGTGTTGAAGTCGGCCGTACGTCATGGCATTGTTGGTCCAAAAGTACAACTTTGCAATTGCCGACCCTCCGAGACACACGCGCGTGCGATTATGACACGTACACACACAAAGGCTTTCTGCACACGCACGTAGAGGCTACTTCTAACCCGAGTGGTTTCCGCAGAGAAAAACACACACCCATAATTCCAGAAACATTTTCACTGTCATTAAAGTGCAGCTGTGTTTGTCTTTCAGCACATATGGAAAACACATCATAGAGAGAGAGAGACAGAGAGAGAGAGAGAGAGAGAGAGAGAGAGAGAGAGGGACAAGGACAGAGAGAGGGGAGAGGACAGACAGAGAGAGGGACAGAGAGAGGACAGAGAAAGAGAGATTGAGAGAACTGAGAGAGATTGAGAGAGAGAAACTGAGAGAGACAAGGTAAATCTATTTCAGATGACCATCAAAACCTATGCTCTGTATCCCAGTCCACAAAACCGCATGTTGGACTCCCGTCAAATACCAATTTACACATCCAGTAATGCAGCTCCATAGAGGTTCAAGGCAGCAGGATCTTCAGGAAATGACATGCTAGCCTGTTCAAAAAGCTGGAGCGTTTTAGTGGGAAATTGAATCAATGTTTTTCCCATAAAATCTAAAGGGGTGATTCAGACATCACCTTATGGGTTTCTTGGGTGTGGTACGTAACGTGTGTTGTGTGAGTGTGTGTGTGTGTGTGTGTGTGTGTGGAATTGTGTGTGTGTGTGTGTGTGTGTGGAATTGGCCATACTATGCATAAGTGCAAAAACATCTGTCTGTACTGGTAATGACTGAGGAGCCAATGGGACCCTCAGACAACCCTGACGCAATTAGCCTCCACTACCCCCGCCACACACACACACACACACTGTAATGAGAGCTTTAAGTTGCTAGGCCCGTAGACGCCAAGGATTATGGAAGCGCCTGCACATAAATCCAATAACTAGGCGTCTCGGAGATCTGAAAAGGTCTGTTTGTGTGTGTGTGTGTTTGCGCGAGTATTTGTGTGTGTGTGACAGGACAGCTCATTGATGAAGTGTTTCTGTCCTATTCTGAGTTGATGGTTGGTTGTAGTGTAGACTAACAGCCCTCCTATGTATAATGAGAGCAGCATTGACAGATCCTATTGGCTGTGGCTCGCTCACCCCTTCACCAACACTGTGGGACTGGTGCAGCAGATATGGACACACCTGAATGGTCTGACCACAGAGAGACAACAACAGACAGACAGTGTGTTTTCAGACTCCAGACAGACAGACAGTGTGTTTTCATACAGACAGACAGACAGACAGTGTGTTTTCAGACTCCAGACAGACAGACAGTGTGTTTTCATACAGACAGACAGACAGACAGTGTGTTTTCAGACTCCAGACAGACAGACAGACAGACAGTGTGTTTTCAGACTCCAGACAGACAGTGTGTTTTCATACAGACAGACAGACAGACAGACAGACAGTGTGTTTTCAAACTCCAGACAGACAGACAGACAGTGTGTTTTCAGACTCCAGACAGACAGACAGACAGACAGTGTGTTTTCAGACTCTGACACAGCATCCCCCCCCCACACACACACACAAATGAGGCTGCTCTCTCCCGAGGCCTCTGCGGCTTAGCCTTCCATCCCGACACAGAGAGACGTGTATAACCCTACCCTGCAGCCAGCACGTCTGACAGGCAGAACCCAGACCCAGCTCACCCACCCTGGCAGTGGCTCTCAGGGTTACCCTCTCCTCGCTGGTACTGTACCAGGAAACATGACCCTGTTCTTCCTCCCCCGTCTGTCTGACGGAGGGGATGCATGTTGTTTTAGGAGGTAGAGATGCAAGTACCAGCACTTCTGTAATGAGGTGGAGTTGGTGATCCAGAATAAACACTCCCTCACACACACTCCCTCACACACACTCCCTCACACACACTCCCTCACACTCTTCCCAGACAGACCAGAATCATGACGTGTGGAAGGGGCAGTTCCCGTACTGGGGAGGTGTTTGAGAGGGGCTATTGTTCAGATTTGTGCGGTTTGGTGTTTTTTTTGGTATCTGGCGTGTGAGTGTTGTTTGGGTCTTAGTGGTGCGTGACTTGTTCGCTCCGAGCAGATATCTGGGCTTAGCCCACCCCACATACCTCTGTCAGCTCGGATACATAAGACTAGTCTGCCAAGAGTTCAAACAGGAGACACACGCAAACACACACACACACACACGCACACACACAGGAAACACAGGCGCACAGGAGACGCGCACACACAGGAGACGCACACACACATAGGAGATACACACACAATAGGTACACGCACTAAGAGATACACCCATACACAGGACACACACACACACACAGGAGACACACACACACACACACGCACACACAGGAGGTCGACAGCAGATCAATAGCGGGTCTCCAGTTATGTCTAACACAGATGATTTTCGATTCACCACAGCGGGTCCCAACAAGGTAGAACATTCGCTCTCTCTCTCTTCCTCCTGACTTCCTCTCCACATCCTGTTTCTCTCACCCCTTTCTTCTCCACGGCTTTGGCATTCTTTTCTTTCTTTTTTTCCTGCAAAGGTGTGTGTTTGTGTCTATGTTCTCTCCTTCTATCTCTCTCATTTTCTCTGTCTGTGTCTTTTCTGTCTCCCAGCATTGCAGATGGATTATATCTACCCTTTACGTTCCAGGCTATGTATGGCATGCCAATATTATTCCAACCACGCTGTTGAAATCCAGCGTGAACGAAGGCATTTCGCTCTCAAATGACACATTATCTACCTCTCTTACTCTTTGAATGTGTGTGGGTGTGTGTGTGTCCTGGAATCCAACCCCGTTGAAGATGACAGGGTCACACCACCTCCACATTAGCACATGACGTGTCAATTGTTACCCTCTCCCTCGCTTCCCTGTCCGAGTCGTAGTCTGGTCCACGTTAACCTCTTCCACTTGTTTTAATCAGACGCCGTTTTCCACCGAGATAATATTTAGCCACGTCCCCTCCGCAGCCCGCAGTATCCTGCCGCTCATCGCTTTTCACCGAGATAATATTTAGCCACGTCCCCTGGGCTGGTCTCTCCCCCCCCCCCCCACACCCTTTACCCAGGCAGAAACAAGCCAGAACAAATGACCAGAGGAAATGAAACCTGGGCGCCTTTCTATTTTTATCAGAGCTCGCACACTCCTCGATGCCTTGGAGTGGATAGCGTCTCGCCGTGAATGAGCGTTGCTGGTGTTTGTGTGTGTGTTTGTATGCATGCTTTACTGTACATGCAGTACTTCCTGTGTTATTCCGGGTTTTTCTCTCTACGAGCTCTTCCAGACGGAAGGTCAGGCGTGCTTTCTCCTGTCTCTCTTTGTCGAAGCAGTTGTCTGTTTTTGTCACACTGGGTTCACCTCCCACACACACACGCACACACACACGCACACACACACGTACACAGACAGCGGCCTGTTTGTTCTCTTCCTGTTGAAGGCCTGTCTGTTTGTTTGTGTTTGCGTGTGTGCTCTGCTGAGAGGACAGGGGTGGAGCAGGTGAGGAGAGTTGGAGAAATAGCGAGGAGGGTTACCACAGGGAGATGTTGAGAGGATCTGGGGTTTTGCAGCCAAATGTTGAGTGGTAGAACATATTCAACTCCTGAGGTGTTTGTGTGTCGACCCCCCAGTTTGTATATGTACATGGAAACTTGCCTGTTTACCTGTGTGTGTGTTTGGAGGGGGGTGGGGGGTCGTTTGTACGTGTGTGTGTGTTAGAGAGTTAGCGAGGGACAGTTGAAATGTTGCGGTCAAGTCTAACTGGTCCCAGGCCCAGCTGGTCTGACTGGTCCTGGTTGAACAGACAGGCGCTTCATGCGCCACCTATCAGAGAAACTCTTAGAGTCATCCATAGGAGTCAGGTGGCTGAGCGGTGAGGGAATCGGGTTAGTAATCCGAAGGTTGCCAGTTCGATTCCCGGTCATGCCAACTGACGTTGTGTCCTTGGGCAAGGAACTTCACCCTACTTGCCTCGGGGGAATGTCCCTGTACTTACTGTAAGTCGCTCTGGATAAGAGCGTCTGCTAAATGACTAAATGTAATGTAAATGTAAATCCATCACAAGCTCCGGTTACTCCTCCTGTCTTGAAGGACGCTCACGTCACCATAACAGGCTTTTCTGAAATCCTTATATATATCCTGCACGGATGTCGGTAAATGCTTTTGTGCGTGAGCGTGTTTCTTGTGTGTTTGCGAGAGAGGAGGAGAAGCAGTGTATTTTCTCAGCTGCTGGGTATTAGCCCCCCCCCTCCTCCTCCTCCTTCTCCCGGTAGCTCTGTTCCCATTCGCCCCCTGGGTCTGGAAGGGTTCGACCTATCAGAGTGGTTAAACACACCCAAAAACACCCAGGTATGCATCTCAGAGATGACTGGTGGGTGTTGTTTGTTACATCCCGATTGATACAAAAAGGTTTCGTCTGTCTGTTTGTTTACCTCCCTGTCTTTCTGTTTACCTCCCTGTCTTTCTGTTTACCTCCCTGCCAGTCGATCTGTCCGTCTGACTTCCTGTCTGTTGATCTCCCTGTGGTTGCCCGTCTCTCTGCCTGCTCGTGTGTGTGGAATCGTCAGTATTGTTTGGGATGAGCCAGTGATGAGGGCCTCTCTGATTACAAGGTTAAGCCCTTCAAAGCAGCCTTGTCCTAATGCTCCACATCTGATTTCTGATTAGTCCTGCCTAGTGCGCACAGAGCATGATTACAAAACATACTGTAGACACACACACGCACGCGCGCACACAGGGTCATTGTGTTCCCCGTCTCAGGCCCTGTGGATGTTTATGATTGTGATAAAAGCCAGCAGCTGAGAAGGAAGGGGTGGAGCACGGACGGATGGAACTACAAAGGGTCATCGCTGAGGTCATCGGCCTGTGACGTCTGCCGTCTGTGAGATCATCCCCCTCGTAGACGTGGGCCCCGACTAAAATGTCTGGCGCTCCCCACACATCGCGCGAGCGTCGGCGTCATTTGTCGAGCTGTGGTGCCGTGCTGTGTGGCTGCTAGCGCTGTAAACAGGACGTGATGCATCTCGGACTGCAGACTGCGGACCCGAGTGTGTGTCTCTTTTACCAAAACGATTTGTATCACCCTCGACCACACGCACAATATATCAGTCATTTTGACACACACACACACAAA
>NC_090077.1:6249893-6308979 GCF_038355195.1 Osmerus mordax | reverse complement strand
TGCTTGGGCTACGCTGCATGGCGGCAGGGCAGGGCAGGGCAGAGCTGCCTGGAGGGCACACACACACACACACACACACGCACACACACACACACACACACACACACGAGTGACCCCACACGCACCTGGTGCGCACACTGCACACTGCATATCCACACACGCATATCTAGACACGCATAGCCGCGCACACCTAGTGCGCGCGCACACGTACTCGTGCACTAGCACAGTAGCCGTCATTAGCACAGCATCTGAAGGGTCTACATTGGAAATGTTCTCAAACACTCCTGTACTGTACGCACAGGAGGGAACTTGTGCCTCTGGTAGACAGTACACACGTATACACACACACACACTAACTACACATGTATATACACACACACTTTCACTTACACTTGTGCACAAACACACATACTGTATGTACATCTGTAAATACACATACTGTCCCTACACATAACGTATACATGCATGCTCCCGTGCAGCAAAAGAGATGATGCTTCTTCTTAGACACACTTCTTTTGTGAAGACAGACAAAGTTTAGTCTGTCTTCACAAAAGAAGTGTGTCTAAGTGTGTGGCAGGTGTGGCTGTTGTGTGTGTGTGTGTGCGCGTGCGTGTTAGAGCATTATCTTTTCTTTGTCAATGCAAGAATTGGAAAAGGGAGGAACAGAATTGCCTGGGAACCAGAGAGATAATTAGACAAATTAGAGAGAGATGAAGAGAGAACAAGATGAGGACAGATGAGAGAGAGAGAGAGAGAGAGAGAGAGAGAGAGAGAGAGAGAGAGAGAGAGAGAGAGAGAGAGAGAGAGAGAGAGAGAGAGAGAGAGAGAGAGAGAGAGAGAGAGAGAGAGAGAGAGAGAGAGAGAGAGAGAGAGAGAGAGCTGTGTGAACTATCTCTTCTAGAGAGAAACAGACCCACAAAGTTCCTGTTGGTTAACTACGTTGCGGATATGAATCGGTCAGAGATGTAGGATGTCTGCCTACTCGCATCTCTGGACCCCCCCCCCCCCCCCACCACACACACACACCTACACACCATCAAAGACAGCCCCACTGCCAATCCCACTCAGAGGGTACTGCCTGTGTGGGGAAGCAAACAGGAAAAGCAGATTCAAACCCTGTGTGGTGCACCATCCTACAGACCAAGATTCTGGTGGCTGTTGCACACCCTGTCTATCTGGCTTTGGTACTCTTATGAGGTACATAACCACACAAACACCCACACGCACACGCACAGAGAGGAGGACGATGAAGGATGGATGGGCGAGGCATGGACAGAGACCGTCTTTGATCTTTTCGGTCACCCACGGTGACAGAGCTCCTATTGATCCGCTGGGAGAAAGGCCAGGCATCATCTTACACACACGCACGCACGTACACACACACACACACACACAAAGTTGCACGCGCTAAATCCGAGAGCTGGATTTTCGACTGATTGCATTGTCCTTTGTAACCATGTTAATTCTGATGTAAGCTCCCTGTCGCTGGCCTACTGCGGGTGACGTCATGCTCCCTGTGGTGTCTGCTGCAGGCCAGGCATCGCTGGTGTGAGCTGGTGGTCCAACACAAACACACCCAAGCGTACGGAGACGTGGAGAACTTCCTCGTTCATGACCAGGTAACACACACACACACACACAGGATATGACAACGTAAAGCATATTTGTGAGAATATCTGTAACGTGTGTGTGTTTTGTCATCAGGCTATGGGTGTGTATCTGTACGGGGAGCTGATGGTGCACGAGGACGCACAGCAACAGACCCTGGCCCGTCGCTGTCCTCTCATTGGTCCAGGACGAAATGGACCAATCAGCACGCCGAGTGGTGGAGGCGATGGTCCTGTAGCAACACAGGTACAAGCAGGTTGTTTGATTGGCCGCGTGTTCCCTACTTCATACACTTCCTTGGAATTTACCGAATCATTTACCTCCATCACGGATGCTTGGTATTTGATAGACTCTCAACGGGCTGGAAGGGCAGAAGAGGGGTGTGAATGAATAGCTTTAGTATAGGATCAAATAGTATTTCCGTTTAGGTGTGGAAATGATACGATGGTATGTGACAGAGAATGCTGACCAGCTATAGTATACGTGTGGTGTCTATATCCTGTATCTAGTTCAGGTGTGCTTAGCCTGGCTGTTGTTTTGTCTGTAAAAAGAGCCGTCGTTTTGGATCCATATCACAGCAGCCTATTGTCCCTTCTGAGGCCATTTTGGCCACCTATGCCGCACATTCCTCTCTCAGCACAGTGTGTGTGTGGGTGTTTGTGCATGTGCGTAAGCTCAGAACGGGGCCTTTTCCGTCGTTTCTCAGGAGCGCCGTCAGGATGTGTTTGTCAAGGGAGGAATGCGTTCCTCAAATAAACGATAGGGGAGGGAGGGAGGGAGAGAGGGAGGGAGGAAGGGAAGGAATGGGGTGGGAGAGTGACAGAAAGAGAGAGAGTGCGAGAATGAGAATGCGTCCATGAACGTTTTGGACCGGGAGGCCCAAGAGACGGTTGTTACACTGCGGTTCACGATATTTACTCTCAAATTCTCTCCTTCACGTGTCAGTGAGTGTGTGTCCACATGTGGTCCGCGAGCGTGTATTATCTGTGACTGGGTGCGTGTGTCCGCGGGAAGTGCGCACGCCTGAGGCTGTGTGTGTGTGTGTGTCTTCTCATAACAGCCAGGGCTTTACTTGTTCCATTCGTCTGAACCCAGGGTCCAGGAGATTTACGACCGAGGAAGGGAGGACTGGGACCCTTTGAAGGGGGTCCATCTCTTCATGGTGGAGTCACGCACCCGCAAAAACACGGGGCTGTCTGACTGGCAGGAAGGCCATTGTAGTCAGCAGCTCACGGCCTTGACTTCTCTGCCGTTTGCAGAGTCTTGGTGAATGCTTTAGAACTGTACGACCACGCGGTGGGAAACGCCGATACCAGCGGTGCCTTGCGCAGCACTCTGTGGCATTGTGAAAGTCTTCCTTTCAAAGACGATCTTCAACGACAAGAGACTCAATCGTGCGTGTGTTTTTTTTCTTTCACCGGCTGGACAGCCTAGCCCGGCGCTACGTGTGTCCCTGTCAGTGTGTGACGACCTGCGTCTCTCTACACCTGTCCTCGCTTGGGTAGAGGGGGGGAAGGGGGGGGAGCTGGTTGCCAAGGCGCCGCTAAATACTTGTCCACATCAAGCAGAGTGAGTCTAGATCCCACCCACACACACACATACACACTCACACACAACACCGCCCCCTCAGGCTCCTACAGATAAACACTTTATCAGAGCGTGACCGAGGCCTGCCTTTTATCCTCACACGCAAACACACACACACACACACTCTCGTACGACAGCTTTATGTGTTTGTACCAGAAGAGAAAAGGATTTCCAAGCGAGGGCTGTGTCTGCCCCATGCCTGATAAATCTTTTCACCGAAGCCACAACACATGCAACACTCCTCTCGCTTTACCCCACAGTCACACCACATACATACACACATGTCTGTGTGTGTGTGTATGTATACTGTCTAATCCGAGAGTATAATCAAATACCACAAAAATCCATTCAACCTTTGACAGTATTTGTATTCCGATAAATGTCCGATCAGCCAGGTGTTAAGAAGTGTGCCTTAAGTACGGAAGGCGTACTGTAAGAGAGATGGGAGTGCTGCAGGTCTCTCCACAGCTCCTCCATGTCACCACTAACCTCTACACTCATCCAGCCAGACTGACAGCCTGACAGCCTGAGGATAGGCAGTAAAACAGTCAGATACAGGGAAGATAACTCGTCTGTGGTTTTGGAGACTAGACAGGAGTGGTTCCTCCTCACACTCCTTTCTCCTCCTCCCTCGATCCCCGCCCCCCACCCCCCCCCCACCCACCCCGGTACATGCCTCTGGAATCCCTCCTGATCCTCCTAATGAGAGGCATATCGCCTGTGTAGCCAGGCGTAGCGAATGGGAGAGGAGGAGAAGGGAAGCGAAGGAGAGAGGGAGAGTCGGAAAAGAGGACTATATAGTCTTGACTTTCACTCTCTGGTTCGTGGAAGGCTAACTTTTGGGTGAGGGAAGGTGGAAGAGAGAGAGAGAGAGAGAGAGAACATTCTGATCTTTCATGCAGGAACCCACCATTCCGAGTCCTGGCGTGCTGGGGGAAATAGTAGAGAGTGAGTTGAGGTTAAGATACGGATGGAGAGAGAGTCCGAGAGAGCCAGAGAGGGAGGAAGGAGAGAGAGAGAGAGAGAGAGAGAGAAGAGAGAGAGAGAGAAGAGAGAGAGAGAGAGAGAGAGAGAGAGAGAGAAGAGAGAGAGAGAAAGAGAGAGAGAGAGAGAGGGAAAGAGAAAAACACACCGGTCTTTCATGTGGGGGCCGTGTGGGTTCCTGGCGTGCTGATTTGTGACTTGAGATAAAATCACATTGCCAGGGATTACCACACAGCCCCTACCAGCAGGCTGCCATGGCAACCAGAGGCACCCCCGCGCACCTGCCTGTCAAAGTGCAAAGTTGAAGAAGGCATGATGGCCAGAGAGAGAGGGGGGTGAGGGGAGGAGAGGAGGTGAGGGAATGTGGAAAAGGAGGGGAGGGTTGGAATAGAGGGTGTTTGTTATGACTGTATGTGTGTAGTGTGTGTGTGCTCTCTGTGTGTACGCGTATGTGTGTGTGTGTGTGTGTGTGTGGGGGGGGTGGGTGTGGTGTCAATCGGACAGAAGTGAAGCGCAGTCTGAGGGCCCTGTCTCCAAGCCAGGTGCAGAGCTTAGCTGATTGGTGAACAGTGATTGATCTCCTCTTTGTTCACAGTGGCTAAGTTCTGCTCCTGAGGAGACCAATGACGGACAGAAACAGACAAAGAAAGACAGAAGCGAGAGAGAGAGACCTCACCCAGGTCAATCAAAGCCCCCTGTACTGATTCGTAATGCTTACTGTTGTGCTACGACCCTATGTCTGGGTGGGTGTGCGTGCATGTTGTCAGGTATATTTTCATTGTGTGTCTCTGTATTCGCTGACCTCTGCATACAAGGGCTGAGGTTGAGATTGTGCTGAGATTCTGTGAGGCTCAGTGTGTGTGTGTGTGTGTGTGTGTGTGTGTGTGTGTGTGTGTGTGTGTGTGTGAGGAATGCCTCTCCCTGTCTTTTGTCGTCTGTTGAGCGACAGCCATCTTGCGTCACCTGGGAGTCTCACAGTGAAATCACACTCTGAATCCTCCACAAAGTTTGACAACGTTACTAATGAGCCTAATACTGTTACGGTCTCCTGCTTCGTCTATTCCTCCTCCCTCCTCTAACCCTCTCTTTTTCTTTTGAACATTTTTAGCGCTTTCCTTCCCCATTAAAAAAAGAGAAGAAAATCTATTTTCTTTCTCTTCTTTTTTCATCTACATGTTGCATGTATGTACGGTATGTGTGTCTGTCTGTCTATCTATCCGCCTGTGTCTGTCTTTGAGACGGAACTAATGTGAGCTGAGGGGGGACAGGATGTGGGGATGCACCGCTGACAGGGTCTCTCTGAGCGCCGCCTGGGGCGATGGCCCCGCCCCCCTTCATCCACCCACTCCCCAGACTCTTCATTTAGCCTCGTCGACTTCATCGTTCTTCGACTCCGTCGTCATCCATCTTGTGTGTTGTCAGAAGCACATGAGCAGTTCGCCGATCCAGTCAGATGCGGTTGACTCGTGACTGAATCGACGGTATGTGGCACCGCACCCGCAAATAAGACCGTGTTTTCAGTCCCAACTCAGCACCACACACACAAGTTGGATCTCTCCCCCCCCGCCGAGATGTCGTAGTCGTCAAGTATTGTGTTGTTCTTGCGAGGTCTTCCTGTTGTGAAGGAGTGTCTGTCAGCCCACAGGGGCCTCTCCCTGTCTGGAGTCTTGGTGTTGAACTGGACTGCTGACTCTGCTGACTCACGGTCAAACACTCCCGTCTTGCCTGAGGGGCGTTTGGAAGAGAAGCTCTTCCTCTCATCGGCAGGAAGAAGGCTGTGGATTAGGCTCTTACATCATCCGTGATGTCCATTGCATTTGTCCTTCTTAGGGAACTTCAAAATATGTTTGTGTGACTCAAACTCGAAGAACGGGAAATAATCCATTCAACATGATTAGAATGAGGTCTACGATGAAAATACCTCAAATTGTACTTTATATTATTATTGTGGAGTATATCATATTTAAACACTAGAAGCTTCACTTTGTTTAGAACAACAACAAAAAAACGGATTTGGGAGTGTTAAATGACGTTTTGCTAGTGGCTTGTTTTATAACTGTTAGACTAGCATGCTGTTTACACCTGTTTGGAAACAAACAGATGTACCCCTGGTGCTCATTGTCAGTTTAAGCAGTTTAAGAGTTTAATGCGGTATTATAAACAGCCAATGTAGCACACCAAAACAGATTGACTTTAATCAACGTCCCTGTATTAAAAGCGTGTTCGGTAAATAAATTACACAATTTAGTCTCTGTGCCACACCAAATTCTGCACCACTGTTCATTGCTCTGTAACCCTAACAGTAAACAAGGTGTTAAAGAGAAACCCATTAATGCTAAATGACTAAAAATGACTAATGCCATGTGATATTGTGCTGACAATAGCAGGCATATCCAATTGAATCTGCTATTTTGTCAAACAAGCATTGTGTTGACGGTGCTAGGGGGATTTACAGGTTACATATTGTATATGTGGACGTGGGATGCCCTTAAACATTCCAAACTCGCAGGTAACGCAAACACACACGCGCTAATGATCATACGAGGAGTGCGTACACACGCACTCCTCGTATGATATAGAGTTTTATAGACAGTGACGCACACACGTGCGTCACTGTCTATAAGAGGGATGATTCAAGCTGAGGCGGAGCTATTCGCATATGGCGACGACAGACTGTCCAAAAGCTCTCACGTTGTCGAGCCTAGGCTACAACCCAGACTGACTTCCTATTCAGGGCTGTGCGAGGCATTTTGTTGAAAACTTTTCAGTGACATTTAACGGAATTTGACATTGTACTCAAGAGTGAAGTTCTGAGGCTGGGTGACAGTGGCAGTGCAGCCTGCTATTCCCTCTGACAAGATGGCGTCTAAGCGAGGACAGATGTGTGAATTAGAAATGAAGGCCATGTGGAGCCTGCCACTAAAGAACTATATTTAGAGGCTGTTAAATGAGTAATGACTATCAAAGGCCTGTAAAAGAGAGGAATTAGCATTGGAGGCCATATCGAAAAGGTGATTTATTACAGTCTAATGGGGGGGGAAATGGGCCTGTGCACTTCAAAGAGCAAAGCAACTTTGTCTAAAGATGGTGGGGGAGCTACTTTAATACTATACTACCCCACACCTCACTCATGAAGGTCACATTGCGTGTGTGTAGAACTGCTACATCTGGTTATCGCGGCTATGTAACTGCTTCCTCTGCGACATTAAGTTCCCATTTCAGTTTGATGGTTCTAGGGCCGATGTGAAACGATCGGAAGGAAAGTCAATGTTTCTCATGAGCTCCTGCAATGCTGTCGTCCTCTGGGCTTCGTCCCAAATCAGAAATCTTCGGTGTTGTCATGTCAAGTCATGGTCCCTAGTCGGGATGTTCCGGGTGCGGGACTGAATGTTGGCGATGGTGGAGCGGCGAGATGCGAGAGGGTCTGGGCGATGGTGGAGCGGCGAGATGCGAGAGGGTCTGGGCGATGGTGGAGCGGCGAGATGCGAGAGGGTCTGGGCGATGGTGGACCAGGACTTGGCCTCCTGTGCCTACTGAGCTGATAACAGTACTTCTCAACCACTGGCTCAGTTCAGCAGGAACAGGAGTCCAGCCCACAAACACACTCTCTCTCTCTCTCTCTCTCTCCCACAAACACACACAGCATTGGCAAGGAGCCATTGGTCTTCTTGTCCTGGCACTGCAGTCCCTGTGTGATGTTCATGTGCACCGGCTCTGGGTCAGACTGTGTGTTCAACACTCACACGTCTGACTGGGGTACGGTGGCTGTCTAGGCACATTTGGAAGTAGATGCAGTTTTTAGGACTTTCTCCATCTGAATGTACCCAAGTCCACACAGACTGTATCAGAGCACACCATCTAGGAGAGCTCAGATTTGTGTTGTTTTTCCCCACAGGGTTGGAAAGCCGGCTTGGAAGTTTCCAGAATGGAGCCTACGGACACCCAAGGGGGGGGAGGGAGTCTCCAACGTCTCCAAAGAGACAGTGATTCACCCACTTCCTCTCCTGACAGGAAGAAGAGACCAGTTTGCACACAGTAAAAACACAGATGGTCCACTAGGAGTAAGTCTCCCTGAGATTGAATTAAACGAGACATTTTTACCATCTGTGCTTCAGGATAAGTAAAGGTTACACCGGGATGCGTTCCAGCTGGCTAAATACTAACAGTAGTGCGTATCTGTCACCTTTCATTTCCCCCCCATGTGTATGTTTTTAGTCTGTTAATCTAATGTTCAAGTTTACTCTGGAAAAGCCTCTCAGGTCACTGTTTTTTTCATGTATGACAAATGACCTCACCTGCCCTCCAATCCCAACAGTTCAGAAGAACATGAGCCCAGACTGTCTTCGGTCGTTTTATTTGAACATATTAAAATTGTACTGGACGGCTGAGAGAACACTGTGTAAGGGTAGTTTATTTTTATATTATGTTTATTTTATTTTGGTAATAAAAAGGAATATTCAAGAATACAAATTCTGCTGAGTTTATTTTTATTTTTTTACAAATACATTTTGTTTAAATGTTCCATAAAGGAACAGCACAGTTACACAAGTTGTACAGTGAGAACTGTACAACACCATCCTATTTACAGATAGAACATATTCCATAGGTGTGCATTCATATAACTTTTTACTGGATTTCTACTAAATCTGAGCACGTACATGCAAACACTATGTACTGAGGTGGTGAACTGGGCCACATTCTACACGTCACCACTGTGTGTGTGTGTGTGTGTGTGTGTGTGTGTGTGTGTGTGTGAGAGAGTGTTTCGCGTGAGGTATGTGACGTGAGGCAGTTTAACGGGGCGGGAGGGTGAGGACACATTTTACGAGCCTTTGCCTGCGTGAGTTCTGTCCTGTCAGGGCGTGGTCTCCAGAAGAGGGGGAGAGAGAGAGAGAGAGAGAGAGAGAGAGAGAGAGAGAGACTAGGTCTGGGTCTCCTCCGTGAGTGCGTGGTGGAGTGTGTCCTGGAGACACCTGATCCTGGTCTGAACTCTGTCTGGGAGTCCGGAGGAGCCTGTGTTTAGTCTGGCCTCTATGGAGCTGAGAATATACTCTGCTTTTTGCCTGAGACCAGATGGTTCCACCACCTTGGAACGAACACACACACACACACACTTAGCTCCATAGATTTTAAGGTGTGAGACTGGGGAATACATGTGTGTGTGGGACTGTTACTCACCATGCGTAACATTTCACTCGCCCCACTCAAGGGATTGTGGGAGAACACTGCAAAGTTGACCAGGAGGCTGAGGACCAATAGCGGGGCAAGGGGGGGCGGCAGCTGGGGGCGGGCCAACAAGAGCTCGGCGAAAGCCTTCAGTTGGTCAGCAGGAAGGGGAGGAGCCATAACCAGGAAGAGAGACCTGAGGTAGTCCAAGGCCTCTCCAGCCGACGACTTCAAACAAAACAACAGTTATTGCCTGAGAAGGAATCGAAGAATTCAAAATCTTAACGTCACATAGCTGACAGGACGAGCAGAGGAAACGAAAACCAAACTCTCCAGCACTGTAGCTGGACAACTCTCTCCTGTCAACTGGACACTTTCTAGCTAGGCCGTCTGTGGAAACAGCCAGGAGACGGCCACGAAACCGAGGAAGAACAGACACAATCAGACGGATCGATACTGCCTCAACCCTTTTCTCTTCTCTCTCGTCCTCTGTACCCCTCTCTCCCATCTCTTTCTTCTTCTCCTCACCTGGAGAGAGCATCCATTATTAATTGGAGTGCAGTATTTATTTCCCAGGGTGGTCCAGTACTGCCCCCCCCACCCCACAGCACAGCCCCTTCTACACAAACACACACACATTTGGCAACTGGATCTGGGATATTGTGTATGGGAGCAGGGTCTTTGGCTAGGACTGGCTTACAGGCTTACTAGTCCAGACCAGTACCCACTAGATAGCGCGAGCCGCATGTTTCTGTCCGAACCCGAGCCAAGCTCGACGCATTTAACGTCAGCCGGGGGCTCTGAGTTTGTGTCACCCTGTTGCGCAATTGTTGTTCCCATGGTTACAGCTCGCCTGTTTACACTGTATTTTTCCCCCTGCATTTCAAGAAGTGGAATCTCCACCTCAAGTAGGCTAGCCCAGGCGACTTGCCGGAACCCGAACATAAACCCGAACTTAATTTTCTTCTTTTTTGTCACCACGTAACCCGACCAGACCCCGGCCCCCCCCACCCCAAAAAAAATAAAAAATAATTCTGTTTGGGGTCCGTGGAGATAAAAAATTGGGGAAATTCTGTTAGGGTCGGGTTCTGGCACGGGTACAGCCACCCTCCGGCACCCACCAGTTGTAGTGTCCTACGGTGCCCCTTGGAGGTGGGGTGATGGTAGAACGTGAGCAGCCACAGCAGAGCTCCACGGTCCTCGGCTCCGACGGAGACCAGCAGCTCCACAGCCACCTCCACCCAGCAGGCGCACTGCACCAGCAGGAACCAGGCCTCAAACACGCCACAGCGCCCCCTGCAGGAGCGGAGGAGGACACGCCGGCGTCACTGCATGACGCCTGGGTAGACCACAGCAGGGGAAACGTGACCTAAACCAGTGGTTCTCAACCCTGGTCCTCAGAGACCCCATGCCCTGCATCTTTTAGATGTTTCTCTGCTCCGACACACCTGAGTCATATGAATGGGTACTTATATGGACATGGTTAAACTGACATGTTTGACCCCATCAATGGTGCTCTGACTCTCTTCAGGAAAAGGGGGGTGGAGGAGATGTCGTCATGAGAGACTGATTATATTAAAAGCCTGAAGTGTTGGGGGAAACATTTAGCAATATGTTGTTGAGTGAAAGAGAGTGAAAATTAGAGATGGAAGGAGAGAAGAGGTGGAGAGAGAGACATGGAGACTTACCAGTGAGACTGAGAAAAGTCAGACAGCTGCAGTGGTTAGGCATGCACATTCAGAATATCATCTTTCTCATATTATCCTAATTCCCTCTGCCCTTCTCCCCCATGGCACTCTCATCCTTCCTCAATCTCTCTCTCCCTCTCTCCCCTCTTCTCACCGTTGCCCCTCTACCCCATCCCTCCCTCCTCCTCCTCCTCCTCTTCTCTCCCCGTATTCTCACCATTACCCCTCTCTCTCCCTCCCCTGACTAACAGGAGCCGCTGGCAGCTGCAGCTCTGCTCCAAACACACTTTCCCACCGCTCGCTCGGAGCGGTCGGGAGCTCCTCCTGGCGTAGCGGGCCGAGGCGGTTGAGGACGACGGGAGCCCGTAAAACGCTGCGGCTGGAGGGCGGCGAGTGGGCCGGCGACGTCGGCGGGTTACCAGTCGCTCCCCCTCCTCTCCCGCCACCATCTCATCTTTCTCACCCCTCCATGCCCTTACCTGAATCCCTCCCCGGCCGGGAATCGAACTGGCAACCTTCAGATTACTAGCCCGACTCCCTCACCGCTCAGCCACCTGACACTCAAATCTCGGTGTATGGCGCCGTCCAGTGGAACGACGGGGCACGTTGACCCTCGCGTACCTGGAGCCTTCCTCTTCGTCTCCCCCCTCCTCCTCCACTTCGATGACTCGCTGGAGCGAGCGAGTCAGCCAGCCCAGGTGGTCTGGCCACGCCCCCTGGGGCATCTCTGGGGGACGGGGGGGTGAAACACAAACACATTATAATCCACAGCAATTATCATCCCTTTAAGTCAACATCTTAAGTGCTATTTTCTTATTTATTCCACCACAGAAACATTCCCAGTGAGGGTACAGACATGTTTTTGCGCACACAGTAATAATTAACCTTGGGTTTGGGGCTGGGTGCCAGCGCGGCCTTAAATGGCCTCATTCATGTAATAGCACTGGTGCCTACAGGGCAGTCTGGACCCACACAGATAAGCCAGCTCAGTTACACAAACCACAGAGAAATATTCCAACACACACACAGAGAAATTCAGACTCGATCCTGCAACTTTTGATAACCTGACTTCTATGAGAGAAAAGGCTAACGATGTCTAAACAATGTCTCATTATAAGTGTTTGCCAGTTGTGACAGGCAAACACTTGTGACAGCTTCTGCGGTAAAAAAAAAAAAAAAGAGAGAAAGAAATCGATGGACGTCTGTGATAAACAAACCCACAAATCCGAGAGATATTGACTGTGAAGTTGCGGAGGTGACACGAGGAGGGCGGGAGAGCCCGTTATGGATTGGTGGGTACACAAGACAGCCATTCATTCCTCTGTGAACAGGCTCTGTTCGAACAGGCCGAGAGGCCATTTCGCCACACAAAGGCAATACATCAATGTGCTCCGTTAAAACACACTGGAGATGACCTTGATTGTAGGGTTCACGCCATCGAGCGCACAGAGGAAGACAAGAGCACACTTGCACACACACCGACGCATGCGTACACTAACACACATACACAACCTGTGGGAAGTGTCAGAAGAGGTGCCAGTAATCTTTGAGGGGCGCGTGGGAAGAAGGCCTTCAAGGACACACACTCCTGCGAAGAGACACAACACACACATTTACATTTAGTCATTTAGCAGACGCTCTTAACCAGAGCGACTTACAGTAAGTACAGGGACATTCCCCAGAGGCAGGTAGGGTGAAGTGCCTTGCCCAAGGACACAACGTCATTTGGTTGGCATAGCCGGGAATCGAACTAGCAACCTTCTGATTACTATCCCGATTCCCTCACCGCTCAGCCACCTGACTCTATCCCGATTCCCTCACCGCTCAGCCACCTGACTCCCTACACACACACATCACCTACTGACAACTACATGGTTAAACAGTGCAGTATCAAAGCATTATTGAATTTCATGACATTACTTATGCCTATTTAACTACACTGACGTGACAAGCCTCAAAAAATAACAAGAGCAACTTGCATAATTCTGTCGAAACTCCCAGCGGGGCGTGCTAACATGCTACATGCTAACACTGAGGTGACGGTAGGTCGAGGCTGAGAGGACATTGGCCACGACGGTCTGCCGGACTTTGCTAAAGTGGTACATGGTTGTAGTTTTTGTGTTGTACTTATACACGGCATCGTAGTGTTACAGTGGGCATGGTCTTAAAAAAAAAAAACTAAATAGTTAGTAACCTCAATAATAATAACATTGCACACCATGTACTCTCATTGCTGGTATGTAGTAAAATATTTCCTCGCGATTGTGCAAGACAACCCAACATCTTCAATTCATATTTTTATTTGATACCAATGTTACATCGACAAAATACCACAGGATCAACCAAATTATTAACGACCAATTCATCAATTAAATCGTTTCCATCCATTCTCAACACTGACCCTGAGCCCATAACCAACACAACACTGACCCCTACTGGTGAGTAGTGAATGTACATGACGTGTGTGTACTGTACAATAATAATACTACCTGAAAACTCCACTGAGATGGGTTTAAGGGTTTAAATCCTAATTTGTCAGCCTGCTTCCTCTACTCTCTCTAATACTCATAGTACACTTTCTCTACAATTTGACCCAACCTAAACCTCCACACCCAGACCCAACCTAAGCTAAGATGTATCCACAGCTGGATGCAGTAGAGTGGGCCTACCTGGGGCTGCAGTACCGCCCTTTCCCTGCGGAGGCAGCAGGTGAAAGTGTGAACCAGAGACAACAGATTCTGGTTCCCCTCAACCTCCCTCAGCATAGACCTACGAAGGGTAGACGAGCACAAGCGCACACACACACACACACACACTTTACATACAGTATGCTTTCATTCAATCTACCAATTTATATATTTTTTTCCTAATTCAAATACAGTACACTTCTCAAAACGGATACAATGCACACACTGACACACACAAAAGTATCAACCTTACAGTGCCAAGCACTCACCTGAAGATGTCACTGACGATGAGGAACATCGAACAATGTCTGGCGCAGGCCTTTGGCTGAAACAAACGACAAACAAACAAACAAACCAAACAGCTCAGAGCTGACGTGTCCCAAATAACATATCTAGGCATTGGCCATCAGACAGACACCATGATAGTCAACTCCAGAAAAGACTCAACGGCACCTCCAGAACACACTGCAGAACTCCAATCCCCAAGGAACGACGCAGGTCTGGAGGTTGCCGTTCCTCTCATCGACCCCTAGGTGCCGCTGAGGCCACGCTCGCGGCGCGCGTTTCCACTCCTCCGTGTTCTCACACTTTCTCACGCAACTCCTCTCCTTTTCACTCTCTCGCTGTCCCCCCCTTTTCATCTCCCTCCTATACAGTCCCATCATGTGGTTTAGATTTAACACGTAAAAAAAAAAAAAAAAACGCCCAAGCGCAAACATTGGACAGCTGCACTGTACATGCTTGCCCCCCCCCCCCCCCCCCCCCATCTCCCTGCAACCTCTCAAATCTTCTGCCCCAAAACAGCCTTAATTACGTCCCCTCGCCCCTCTCGTCTCTCAGACGAGGGGGAAGGCGGCAGTAAAACATGCCCTCCCTCCCCTCCAGATTCCCTCTTAACTATAGGAAGACCACATGTCTCCCGGTTACTTTGATCCTGTGGTGTGAGAGACAGACAGACAGACAGACAGACAAAGAGAGACAGACAGACAGACAGACAGAGAGACAGACAGACAGACAGAACAAGAAAAAAAGTAGAGAGATGTGTGGTCAATCTGTCTGAGAACCAAATTGTCTCATTATCCTACTCTAACCCAGACGCCAGGCCGTTAGCACCCAGACGTTCTCAACCCCGCCAAATCCTCCCAACAAACCTGCCCTCAACCCCAAACTACCCTAACCTGGCTCTAATTACGTAAAACATCCCAAAAACATCACACGGGGCCTGCATACCTTTCACAAATCTCTCCCCTGCCCCCGTCCCACTACGAAAACAACCGTGATCACCCTGCGCTTATCCCATTATCGGCATCTCCTTCTGTCCTCACCGCACCCCCACCCTCCTTTCTCCCTGTATCTCTGTCCCGCACGCGCGCGCACGCACGCTCCTTAACATGGCAGCCACTTCACTGTTGACTCTGGTTGTCCCAGCCATCCAGCCACCAGCCCAGAGAGACCAACTGCTACTTAGCCGCTCCAGTAAAGGATGTTGGGGAGAGCCACGCCAGACGCCGTAATTGATGCTCCGTGACAACCCAAGCTCGGTATTTCTAGCAGCTCGAGACTCAACGTAGGGTCGTCGAGTTGTCCCGACTCCGACGCACGACTCTGCCTGATTCCCCGAAGATGATAGATGGGACAGAGCTCGACTTCCGAGGAGGGTGAACCCTAGTGTCCATCTGTTGTCAGTGCAGCCGTTTGACCCCAGAGAATCTGAGAAAGGTTCCCCTCAACGTGACCCCATCTGCAGCTCGGCCTTGACTGAGGACAAGGGCTGAACAGACATCTCATCTTTCACGGTGTCCAGACCTGACCTCCATCACAGATATCCCTCACACTACATCTTCTCTTTATTCCTCGGACGGCGGATGGGTGACCGAACGCGACAATCCGGGTTCCTCATCTAAAGAGGTTCTCTGTCTTTTTTCGGGGGACGCCTGTACTGCTGTCTTTGAGCTTTCACAAAGCATCCCGTCGAGGTCCAAACGGATTTTGTTCTAACGTCTTCCATACCTTTTCCAAACACTTCAAGGAGGGTCTCAAACAGGCACGACGAAAACCACCCAGACCCAGGAAGTCTGTGCTTATTGTTACAGGACCTGTTCTTCAGCCCAGCAAACCCACCCGGGGCCCCAAACTGGAATGTGAGACTAATTTCACGTTTCCCATTTTTGATTGCAGTTTAAACAACTGAGAGGCGAAGAGAGAGGCGAGCCTCTCTTGCCAGCTTGTACGCCCATCACACACATGTTGACAAAGACAGAGTAGGTATGCACACACAGAAACACACACCGTGAGCACACACACACACACACACGCAAACTCACCCGTCCACACACACACACACACATTTCTCGATCCAAACAAACCTATAGGCTAAATGAGAGCCAACTGATGCCTCCCACCCAGTTCCCGACCGACATGACTAACCAGATGTGCTCTCACAAACAAAGCCCTGGCTGTATGTGTGCGTGTCTGTCGCGTGTGAGTGAGCTTTTGTGCGTGCGCCACACAACGACGCAATAATGACAGGCCAATCAGAAGATGGATGACAGAGGGTAAATAAATAGAATTGTGTGCCGGCTAAAGATGTAAACACACACACACACAGAGAGACAGAGACAGAGAGAGAGAGAGAGACGTTTCCCTGTGTTTGTGTCTACTAGACCTGCTTAGACCAGCAGACCGTCCACCGTTTCTCGTTCGAAGAGAAGCACAGTTAAGGTCTGTTGTCAAACTATAGTTTATGGCCCTTTAAGATGAGGAAAGACAGATTCTGAAATCAAGAACAGCTGTACATTATACTGTACATCAGTTAGGTACTTTTTATCCGACCCAATTGTAAAAATGCCATCAGGCATTTTACACAGAAAAACACATTTGTACTTGGAATCATTTCGAACTTTCTGTATGTGTGTGTATGTGTTTGTGTGTGTGTGTGTGTGTGTTTATGCGTGTGTATGTTACCCACCAACACAGAGCTGGATATGAGCGTGTCCAGGCTCTGCCGTGTTGTGTGTGTGCTGCTGACAGCAGACTCCACCAGGCCCAGCGCTTCCCCCTCCAGACAGCCGAGGCTGCGGCACCACAGACACACCAGGGCCTGGTCCTCCAGGCGCACACGCCTCCTACGACAACATCACGCGTTAGCGCGTTAGCACGTTAGCACGTTAGCACGTTAGCGAGTTAGCACGATAGTACATGAGCAGCTCGTCACTTTGGAGGACGTGTACACACGCGCTTCGATCGCTGCTCTCCCCTGACCTGGCGTAGGCGGAGCCGACGGCATCCAGGAAGTCAGGGCTGAGAGCCGCCCTGTGACAGGTGAGCGGGCACCTCAGCAGAGCACTAATCAGAGGGGCTGCCTCGGGACACGTGACCAGGGGAACGCAGGCCACCGAGGCGGAGGGGACGATGTCGTGGGAGCACCTGCGGAGAGACGAGAACGTTTCGAGAGTGAATCCGGTCTCGCCGACACACCGCGCAGAACACAGAAACGATGGCCCTGCTCTCCCAGTCCGACTGACACACACACACACACACACACAACAGACGGGACACTTGAGGAAACTTTGTTACGAAACCTGGCGCCTGATGAGCTGTGCTTTCTGCTGTACATCTCTGTAGGATTATCCAGACAGCTGCAGCTAGCCTCACACTTCTTCACCAACACAGACACCATCTGCGACAGAGGAAACGAGGCAGGTGACACACACACACACACGCACACCTTCCTCCCTGTGACGTACAGAGACAGTTCGTTCTTTTCCACGACCTCAAGTCGTACCTTTTTCAGGACCTTGACGTGGTACAAGTTCAGCGGGATGCCCATTTGTTTCACCAGCGCGTGCGCGGCGCTCTCCTCCTGTCCTTCAGTGGCTAGTTGACACAGCACATTCTGGAAGAAGAAGGGGGGGGGGGGGCAGGAAAACAACTCAGAAGACTAGTAGAAGAGCAGAGTCATGTGGACATAATCACAAAGAGGTCACAGTCCCAAAGCTAACCACCGTAGCACTTAGCTCTCTTACGTCATTCATTGCCGATGACAGGCAAGTTTTTTTATTTTTTTATATTACAACTTGTCCGACCCCTTATATTCCTAATTATGATTTCCTGCACAGAAGACTCCACGAGCACCTACCGCATGTTTACATATGAGTTGCAGACAAGAGTAAGAAGCTACAGTAGTCAACATTGTTAACCTGAAGGAGATGAGGGTGAACAGTGAAACAAACAAAAAAAACAGACAGGCAGAGAGCAGACAGACAGGTAGAGACAGGCAGGCAGGCAGGCAGACAGGGGGCAGACAAGGGGCAGACAGGCAGGCAGAGACAGACAGGCAGGCAGACAGAGCAGGTAGACAGAGAGCAGACAGACAGGCAGGTAGAGACAGACACGCAGGCAGACAGAGCAGGGAGACAAAGAGCAGACAGAGACAGACACACAGGCAGACAGAGCAGGCAGACAGAGAGCAGACAGACAGGCAGGCAGAGACAGACAGGCAGGCAGCGACAGATAGGCAGGCAGGCAGAGACAGACAGAGAGCAGACAGACAGGCAGAGACAGACAGAGACAGGCAGACAGACAGGCAAGTAGAGACAGACAGGCAGGCAGACAGGCAGGGAGAGCAGGCAGGTTACAGGCTTGGCTGTGTGGGTTCTCCCAGCCCGACAGCAAGCTGAGCAGCTGACAATGTCCACCCTTCCACACAACAACCTCAATCACTACCATGTGAGCGCCAGCGGCCAGCTAGCCAGCTCCAGCCACTCACACACCCAGACTGCAGGCCTTAGGGGCTGGGAAAGAGGCTGGAGTGGTGGTTTAATATGGGGAGAGAAGGGGGAAGAGAGACAGAGAGAGAGAGGAGAGAGAGAGAGGGGAAGAGAGAGGAGGAGAGGGAGAGAAAGATGGGTTTTTAAATGTGGATCAAAGGAAATGCAATGACGCTTTATTTCGGGAGGGAAATGATGCGGGAAGGGGCGGGACTGCGGATGGGATGAAGAGATAGGAGGATGACGGGATCAGGGAGGGATGGCTGGGTGGAGGGCTGGGTGGAGGGCTGGGTGGAGGGGTGGTTGGAGGGCTGGGTGGATGGGTGGGTGGAGGGCTGGGTGGAGGGCTGGGTGGATGGATGGATGGGTAGCTGTAGGCTGATGCTCTAGGTTGGCGGTCGTGTCCCCTTCTTTAGCACTATATTTAAGACACTTTCAGGGACATGGACATTCATCTGGCACAAAAAAATATCCCTCCGTAAATAAACCTAAAATTGACCAAAAGATATAAAATCCCCAAAATGGACGAGGTAAGGCTGGTTTGGAGACTGCTGTTAACAATTACAAAGTCATGATCAAATTCTCTTGAAGCCACAAAAGACTGAGGGCTGGTGTGTGCTGGTCAGCACTGGGGGAGGAGAGCGAGAGAGAGCGAGAGAGAGAGAGCGAGAGAGAGAAGGCACCGAAAGACAGTCGGCGAGGGAGAGAGACATGAAGCCTGGAGGAGAAAAAGAGAGGAGAAATGGACGGAATGGACACTGAGAATGCGTAGGAAAAGTCTAGAATAACACAATCTATGTCTTTGTACAGATGTGTTGAGGAGAAACTAGGTGGCCACCATCACCCCTCCGTCCGCCCAGGACGGATGTGGAGGCAGAGGGCACAGCAGGGGGAGAGGAAGAGGGGGTGGAGAAGCTCTGCATGTTCCACAATGACAGGACAGTACAAGACAGTGGCGCAAAGCATGCGCACACACACACGCCTTCACACACACACACACACAGAGCGATGAGAGGAAATGCGCTGAGCAGAAACCCGGCCTTGCATTCCGAGCCGGGCGGTACAGGACAAGCCGTCGCTGCCCTGGAACCATAGGGCTGGGTCCCACGCTAATAAGGCCCAGTCTCTACTGTCCCCCATCCCTGTTGTTACAGCGGAGCCTTGCGGAGGGGGCCCTGGTGTCTGAAGCAACACGGGAGGAACGTTTGTAGACCAGTGCGAGCAGCCCTGGGACTGGGGCCAACTGGATTTGCTGCACGCACTCCGATGCCGCTGTATTGGAGTGTGTTTATCTGCTATTCAGAGGCCTCCTTCTCTTAACCCTGTCTGTCAGGCAGGCCCAGAACAGGAGATGGCCCGTTTCTCCTGTCAGTTGTCACACGCACGCACACTTCTCATCACGCTCACACACACACACACAAACAAAATCCTCCTCTCACACTCTGTTGTTCCTGTTCCTGGTCCCGGACACTGCGTTATCACAATGGAGGACTCTGAGGCGTCTCTCTCCTCAGTTTAACAAACTAAAGCCCTGTCAAGTAAACACAACCATGCTGCTCTGCCGTGCTCACAATCACACACACACACACACACACACACACTCTGTTAAGGAAACACAACCATGCTGCTCTGCCGTGCTCACAATCACACACACACACACACACTCTGTTAAGGAAACACAACCATGCTGCTCTGCCGTGCTCACAATCACACACACACACACACACACACTCTGTTAAGGAAACACAACCATGCTGCTCTGCCGTGCTCACAATCACACACACACACACACACACACACACACACACACACTCTGTTAAGGAAACACAACCATGCTGCTCTGCCGTGCTCACAATCACACACACACACACACACACACACACACACACACTCTGTTAAGGAAACACAACCATGCTGCTCTGCCGTGCTCACAATCACACACACACACACTCTGTTAAGGAAACACAACCATGCTGCTCTGCCGTGCTCACAATCACACACACACACACACACACACACTCTGTTAAGGAAACACAACCATGCTGCTCTGCCGTGCTCACAATCACACACACACACACACACACACACACTCTGTTAAGGAAACACAACCATGCTGCTCTGCCGTGCTCACAATCACACACACACTCTGTCAAGGAAACACAACCATGCTGCTCTGCCGTGCTCACAATCACACACACACTCTGTCAAGGAAACACAACCATGCTGCTCTGCCGTGCTCACAATCACACACACACACTGTCAAGGAAACACAACCATGCTGCTCTGCCGTGCTCACAATCACACACACACACCCACACCCTCTTTGTTATAGGTCACAGAACATCTGGCAAATTAAAAGTTCACTTTAAAAAGCACTGTTTTAATTAGCGAGACATTTTATTAGATGAAAAATTCATCAAAAGAATATACACACACACACACACACATTTAATCTGGCAAAAATGTTAAGGTTCTGTATTGTTTATAGTGAACCATCTGTGTGAACCCTGTGAAAAGTTGAAAATCCTCCACTCATTTCTTCCCATCTCGTCTTCATACCCCTGTGGAACGCAGCCTGCAGTAGGGTCAACCCTCCTTCACCCCTCTCCCAGTTTGGCTTTCATCAATCCTGAGGGGGGTTAGGATTGGGGGGGGGTTCCTTTGTTACAGTTTAGGGCACACTCTCTAGTCAAGCACATCATTTATGTTGTGCAGAGTGAGTTGGCATGTGCTGGTGTGTGTGTGTGTGTGTAGGGGGGGGGGGGGGGGTACTGTATGGATGTGAAAGAGGTGTATTGATGAGAGCTGCTTTCGTAACAGCTTTAAGAGGAGAGCGGTATTGATAACTGACATACAAACTACAGAAATATAAATGAGAGCTGAATAGCAAAGCTGGATAAAAGAAGAATGGACAAGAGCTATATGAGATATACAGATGAGTGCTGTACTGATAAGTGCTATTGATGCCAGCTGTGTTATTGCCTGAGGCAGGTACCTGAATCCACTGGTTGGCTTTCCTCTCCACAGCATCGGCAGGTTCCTCTGAGTACAGACTCCAAAGACAGGAGAACAGCAGCCTGCGGCTTTCATCTGGACACACACACACACACACACACACACACAGAATAAATGAGGTAACGCATTGCAGGAGAGAGAAAGTAACAAATTAAGTTTCGACCTAAATCCACTGCACAAGCGCAAACACACGCGCACACACACACACACAGTGTTACTGACAGGGCTGGGGTGAGGGTCTCCAGTCCTACCGTCAGCAGTGACGTAGCAGTTCCAGCACAACCTCCCCAGGAACTGGCCTACGAACGGCATCCGGCGCATGGTCTCACTGGTGGAGCTCTGGCAACACACACACACACACACACCTGTGATTCCAAGCGAGCACGTCTCCTGGCTGCACGCGGCACATGAGCTCTCCTGCCCGGGGCTTTCACTCGTCACCGATCACGTGAATCTGGACCAACCTGGAGGAGACGAGGGAAGCTAGGTTTCCCCCACCTTCACATCAGGTAATGGGGGGGGTTGTCTGTTTGGGATGTGATAGAATGTATGTGCGTGTGCGTGTTTAACTGGTATATGTGAATCAAACGTCAACTGGTTTTAATGGGATGGTTTGAGAGAGTGATTCGGATGGCCGGCTGAATCGGATTGACTCCTACTGGCCAGTCTTTGGCCTCGGTGTTGACTTGAGCCGTGTGCGGGCGACCTGATGTGACAACAAACAGGAAGTAGGGTGGTGACCCTAGAGCGTCTGGGAGATGGCTGCTCCATCATTCGTTGTGTACACGCTTAACACACGCTCGAAAAGCACACATGGTCTCAGTTTAATACGAGACACTGGTGTGTGTGTGACTGGTGTAAGTGTGATTTCTGTGTGTGTGTGTGCGCTTGCTAAGTGTGTGTGTCAGCGAATGTGACACAACTGTGGAGGAATGCTCAATTATAATAAGAACTTTATTGGCCTTTGTGGCTATTGAATCTTACAGTAAGGGCCTAAAAAGAATGAACCAAAAAAGCAAAAAATAATTATCGTCAACTGCCAGAGCCAAGTCGTCATCAAAGGCCCCTAGCAACACACTAATGCTGTGCCCAGTAAAAGCCTGTGCTCTGAGACATTATCCATCATTCGGAGACGTTCAGTGTCAATGTAGGACAGATGTCAGGAGGGGCATGTTCTCACGACGCCAACACGGGCTAACCGTCCATAGGGGTTGAGGCTGTCGACGCAATGTCGGCACAATGTGCGTGCACACGTACGGACACAGATACACAGGCGTGTGGGCGCGCGCACCCACACACACACACACACACACACAGACACCTCCCAGGGTTGTGGCACAGCGTAAACGAGGAAATTGATATTAATTGTAGCATTTTTTCATCCTGGGGGTGGAAAGCCACAGTGAAGTCTTTAAGTCATCAGTGTGTTGCCGAGCAGCGTTTTATTCAGCCGCCAGTTTACGAGTCCTCTGCCGGGAAAGGACTTCACTCCAATTAAGAGAACTCTCTCTCACACACACACACACACACACACACACACACTCTCGCCCTCCCCCCCCGCCTCTCCGTCTCTCCCTCCCTCCCTCTCTCTCTGTTCTGCAGATGCCGTCAACCCAGGCCAGACATACTCCCGGGCTGATGAAAACAGAAGAGAGGAAGAGAGGCGCAGAGGATACCCACACGTTGGGAGAGAGAGGGACGGAGAGCGGGAGAGAAAGAGGGGGGGGGGGGGGGATTCTGGAGCTATACACTAACCAACAACAGAATTCGAAAGAACACCGCAGCCCACGTAAAGACTCCCTTCAGGAGAGGAGTGAAGGAGAAAGGGAGCGAGGGGACACGTGTGCGAGGACGGAGAAGTCGGCGACGGAGAGAAGGGGTGAGAAACACGGGAGGGGGGATTCGAGAATGGAGCAAATGAAGAGCAAGAGAGAGCATTGGAGGAGAGAGAAAGGGGAAAGGGGGGAGAGAACCAGACAGAGAGGGAGAGAAGAGGGAGTCAGGTGGCTGAGCGGTTAGGGAAGCGGGCTGGTAATCTGAAGGTTGCCAGTTCGATTACCGGCCGTGCAAACTGACGTTGTGTCCTTGGGCAAGGCACTTCACCCTACTTGCCTCGGGGAAATGTCCCTGTACTTACTGTAAGTTGCTCTGGATAAGAGCGTCTGCTAAATGACTAAATGTAAACGTAAGAGAAGACTGTGTGAGACATGTTGGTAGCGGGCAGGATCCAGCAAACACTGAGGCCTCACAGAGCCCCCTTCCCCCCCCCCCATCCCTCCCTCCCCTCCCCATATTTGTTGGAACTGATGCAGGGATGCATTAGGTTAGCGCTGGTGCTCCCCTGATGGCTATTAGCTGGCTAACTCAACATGGCCCAGCGGCCAAGCTAACACACCGGCTCTGCCTCAGCACAGAGCAGCCACTGTTCAGACCCCCAGGAGCATTCTGAGGTTGTAGAGGTGAGCGAGTGTGTGTGTGAGAGAGAGAAAGAGAGAGAGAGACTGCGTGTGTTTACTCGGCCGATTGTGTTTGCTATAACTTGGTCAATAAATCAACGAAATGTTTAGCTGATCAGGCTAATTGATTAACAGGCCTAATTAGTTTGACTAGGCCAGCGCTGGGTATTCTATTACACATTTGGCAGAATAAACATGCGTAATTAACGGTTAGGTCTCCGAAAGACTGTGGCAGTACTGTTGCAAATACATGTAACTATAAGCGCTTAGTGTGTAAATAATTGCGCGGGAAATCGAATCAAATCCTACGTCTGGTTGAGTATTCATGACAGAGTGGGTGAGGGATGGTACAGTGGCGCTCACCGTCGCGTTGATGCGAGCGAGGACAGTGTGGAGGAACGCCCTTAGTCTGGCCAGGTGGAGGCAGGCGTCTCTCTGGGACTCTGGGCTCTTGGCCTGGCCCCACTCCACAGCCTTCCCCAGCCAGAAGCTCTCCTCCTGGGCACCCACCCTGGGGTCTGCCTGGGCTCGGAGCATTGGTTTGGGTCCCGAGCCTGGGTCAGTTTGCGGCCAAGTATGACAATCCGACGTTTGACTGTAAAGAAAAAGAATCCATCGTTTCCACATGTTGACATCGACATGCCCCCAAATACCCCTCCAGATACTGCAGCTAGCTCAGAACCAGCAGACGCAGACAAAGACCTGAAGACCTTCGGAAAGGGAGATACAGATCGTGTATCAGATAGACGAACGTTGTTTTAAATCTAAACACCTGGTATAACAGCTCAACTTGACCTCATTCTTTCATTCGTGTTTTTAAGCACACGAAAGACATACAGGCCCGGAGATCCATCATTCTCCTGCTCGCTTCTATCGCCGCGAGGTACACACGGGTTTCAGCACCTTTAATGACGGCGAAGAGAAAGTGTAAAGTGTGTGTGTGTGTACACAATGTCTGTGTGCGTCTGTGCACATCTCTGTGTGTGTGTGTGTGTGTGTGTGTGGGAGTGTGTGTTTGTCAGGAGCTGGAGGGACTGGGTGTTGTAATGACAGGTCTAAGAGGGACACCACAGGGTTGGGTTTTTACGATCACCTTGTTATAGGCCACTTGTTTAATGTCTTGCCATCATCTCTGCTGGAAAGCTCCGATAGCTAGCCCATGTGCATGTAGTATCCCCTGCTAAGGCTGGGGGGAAAAGATTGCTACCAAATTAGGAACAAACGCCTCTTGTTGACTTGGTGAGGGCTTTAGTGGTGGGATCTGACTGAACGCTGAATACACAAACTAGCAACAAATATTCTTACAGACACACACAGACACCAACCACCATTAGCATAGGGTCAACATGACTGCCCGACGCTAATCTCTCTCGTACACAAACTTCAGAATTTGAAGCAAGAACCAGATGTGACTGAGAAAATATTATTTTTGAAGATTTCTTAAGCTGTGCTTGTGGACTTGGGGCGAGGGACAGTTTACCGTTCCAATTATGAAAATGCTGACCTTATTTCAGGTCCATCAAACCAGTCAAATGTGCTGTGGTTTTACTTGTATACCATCGTGTGTGTATTACACAGGCCAAACTAACTACTTTACTTGTGATCTGTGTTTCAATGGAATATTTAATTACCAGTAGTTTTAAAGTGGTTGTCTTTAACTAGTAGTTTGTAACTTTTAGAGACATAAACATTTGAAAAATGATCGCTTTTCAGATGAACTACATTTAGGAACTTAGCAGCCATCTACCAAAAGATGGCAGTGTTTCAACTCGCAATCTCGAGTCATGCAGTCTACTTGTGAAACAGTTGTAACAGGCAAACACACGTAAACGTAAAACGATTACTATTGTTTGTTAACGATCACTGTTCCCTGCAAGACATTGCAAATGAAAGTGCCAAAGTGCCAAACATGTTCTACGGGACTTGGGGAAAGCTAGCTATATGAAACGAGTGGACAGGAGCCGGGTACCAGCGCAGACTTAAGTTAAGAAGCTGTAAAGATCCAGTAATATCCACACCACGTACCTAGCAGGTGACAATGTAAAGTCATAAACTTAAGCTACTTAGCTGCAAGACGTTGCTGGAAAAGTAGACATAACTGGTACCTGCTGTCCTCTTACTGAAAGTATATTTTCTTATCTTCTGTCTCTCTTCTGTCTCTCTTTTCTTGCATTGTAGAAAATCTTGAACTTCCCACTTCCCGTGCGAAGCCGGATATAGATGAATTCAATTGGTTTAGCTGAGTGAAGGCCCCTCCCCAATCTCTATGCAGCGTTCTCTACAGCCTATGAAGTCAAATCTTTTTACTCAGATTTACAGTAACATTCTATATAATTTTTCGGATAGTTCCAGATGCTGTAGATAGTTACATGGCAGTAGGTTACTATAAACAATTTTATATCATTACATTTATATGTAAATTCAATGTACAGTATGTAGAAGGTGGCCAAAATCATGTGGACACCTGACTATCACACCTATAGGAGCTTATTGGATATCTCATTCTAAAACCATGGGTAATTGGAGTTGCCCCTCTTTTTGCAGCTATACCAACTGCCACACTTCTGGGAAGGCTATCCACAAGCTTTGGGAGTGTGTCTGTGCAAATGTGTGCCCATTCAGCCTAAAGAGTATTACTGAGGTCAGGTTCTGATGTTGGACTGGAAGGCTTGGCTCGCAATCACTGTTCCTAATCATTCTAAAGGTGTTCAGTAGGGTTGAGGGCTCCATGCAGGGTGTTTGACTTCCTGCATGCCAGCCTTGTTCAACCATGTATTTATGCCCCCCCCCCCCCCCCCCCTGCACAGTCATGCTGAAACAGGAAATGGCCTTTCCCAAACTGTTGCCACAAAGTTGAAAAATGTGGTTGTATTTTGTAGCATTAAGAATACCCTCCTCCAGAACTAAGGAGCCTGGTCCAAACCCTGAGAAACAGCCCAGACCACTATCCCTCCTCTACCAAACATTGAAATAGGCACTGTACATTCCAGTAGGTAGTGTTCTCATGGCATCCATCCATCACACTCACATTCGTCCATCAGACTGACAGATGGGGAAGCGTGATTTGTCAACCAGAAGAACCCATGTCCTCTGCTTCCGAGTCCAATAGCGGTGAGGTGTTGCCACGTTGATGTGAGGCTTGCATACAGCTGCTCGGCCCTTTAAACCCATTTGGTGAAGCTCCTAACCCACAGTGCTGACTATGCTTCTGGTGGCAGCTTGGAACTCTATGGTGAGGGATGCAGCAGGTGAGTTTGACAGTACACGTGCTGCAGAACTAGGCCACCCTGCTCTGGGAGTTTGTGGGCACCTTGATGCACCTGTGAGAAATGGGTGTGGCTGAAACACCTGAACTCAATCATTATGGGGTGTCCAGATAGCTTTGGCCATATAGTGGACTGTATATACTGTATATAATATTTACACTGTATATATGTATATATATTTATGATTAGATTAGATTTATGAGACAGCATTATTTAATTTAGTTTTAAATGCTAGAAATGCCTATTTAGCACATAATTCAAGGGGAAATTATTCTCATACAGGCTTTTTGGTGGAGTCTTGCTAAGTTGAAATGATATGAACCAGTAGGTGGGGCTGCACAATGGTAATCTCTACAGGCCTTTGTTGCAGTTTCACTGATCCTGTGTTGAAACCTTGGATTTGGGAGGCAGTTTATCAGGACAATATATGACACACAACTCAATGTATATGAATACTATTCATCAGTACCGTGTTGCATCAAATAAATAAGCGGACTTGAATTGGCATAATGTCATAAAGTACTTGGTATAGTGGTTATATATACAAGAATAATGGTTGATTATCAAAACCTCATCATGAATGCATTTAATTTTGTGTCAGTAGGTTTGGTTTTTCGAGAGGCTGACAACCGTCATCTACTGTCCTCAAACATCATCTGACAAAAAAAAAACTGTAACTGAAATTACTCTTCCACTGAAATATTTGTCTGTGGGCTCGAAAAATGTTTTACATCAGACAGTGGAACCGTCTGTTTATTAGTATTTTTATAGGCAAAACATCCAATCACCCAACCCCAGCAGTCACTGTATCATTGGTGACATGGTAACATGGTAACATCATCCACTTATCCCCTCAGAGAGGAGAGATGGAGAGAGAGATAATGAGGATCGCAAGTTCAAATGCAGAAAAGGAAAAGAGAAGGATAAAGGGAGGATTGGTGGTTGGAGGGAGGCATGCAGACTTGGGCTGTATCATAGCGGAGACACAAACTTTACATCAAGCATCGACTAAGCCTCTCAATAAGAACCAGCACAGGCAGGCTTACACTTAGACCAAGAAACAAAGCTGCCATTTACTGGTCCCTAATTGGAAATCTGTTACATTTACATTTAGTCATTTAGCAGACGCTCTTATCCAGAGCGACTTACAGTAAGTACAGGGACATTCCCCCCGAAGCAAGTAGGGTGAAGTGTCTTGCCCAAGGACACAACATCATTTGGCACAGCTGGGAATCGAACTGGCAACCTTCAGATTACTAGCCCGACTGTTACCATGTTTCACTTTCTCTGCCGCCCTCAAAGGAACTTTATAGAGGCCATTTAGTCTAACAAAGCTCTTATCACCTTACAGGCCCATGTTACATCATTATCAAATGCTGACTGGGTGAATTTTCATGGAGAGAAGTATTTGACTCCCCTTGTCTTCCCTTATGGTCCTCGCAGTAGCACATCCTTCAGACACACAACCTCACACCGTCGCCCATGCCTTTTGACCTGACCTGGACCACACTAAGACCTAGTGGAAAGAAACAAAGGAAAATGGTAGAGAGCCAGTATTCAGAGAACAAGTATTCAGAGAAAGAAAGAGCAAAGAAAGTGAGGCGTTGAAGGTTTGTCAGAACCCCTCGACGAAATACCGCAGACTGACCCAGATACGGTTCAAACCCTATAGGCACTAATGGATGGGATGTTGTCTTAACATACAGATGGAATCATTACATATAATATTTACGGATTGTCAAATGGTATCAAAATCCTTCAACGGGCATGTTAGTAATCCAGGCCAGACTGGTCCCAGTCTTGGTAAGAAGATAAAGCTGTCAGGCAGTCATTTAGGGGCCAACCAAGAGCTGGTTGGAGGGGTGTGGATCACTCCCTAACCCTGGAACAATGGCCATGCTGTGTGAGTGTGTGTGTGTGTGTGCCTGTGTGTGTGTGTGTGCCTGTGTAAGTGTGTGTGTGTGTATCTGTACACGTGCATGTGTGGTGCGTGTGTATTTATGAACATGCGTATCTGTGTGTGTGTGTGTGTCACGCTAGAAGGAGGGTCACAAGTGTGTGGAGCAGACCGCATAGCGGAGGCAAGAATGTGGGGGTCTCAGTGTGTGTCCCTCTGGTACACCAAACAAACAATGAAGGGTTCCTGGTCTGCATGGCTCTTCTGAAAAATCACTGAGGGGCTCCCTACAGACCCAGGGTTGTACCAGGAAAGGTTTGTTTAAACAGAGGTAATGGACATGGTGTGTGTGTGTGTGTGTGCGTGTGTTGATGTGTGTGTTCTGTAGGTTTACTATATGAGCACACTTCTTCCTTATGAAAGATTGTTTGTGTGTGTGGGGTAAAATGGGCAGTAATTCATGCCTGTGCCTTAAAATGTGTGCACAGTATAAGTGTATATGTGTGTGTGTGTGTGGCTAAGTGGGAGTTGGAACAGAGCGTGTGTGTGTGTGTGTGCATCAGAGAGAGGCAGTCTGTAACATGGGGAATGTGTTTAAAGTGGTCTAATGGCTCCACATTAGACTTCAGAACTACTGTGGTTAGAACCAGCTCGGCTGTGTGTGTGTGTGTGTGTGTGTGTGTGTGTGTGTGTGTGTGTGTGTGTGTGTGTATTGGTTCACCAATGTAGGGTGGTGCCTGCAACCTGCTTGCCAAATGGAAACATGGCTTGACAAACTGTACTGTAGGTACACTGTTGAGCTGAGAAAATATTACTTCAAGAGCGTAATTCATATCACCCTGTGAGGAAGTTTGTGTGTGTGTGTGTCGGTGCATGTCTGGGTGCTTTTTTTTACGTGTGTGGCTTTACCTTAACACTATACAGTGTATCTCTGCTGTACAGGTCCTGGAGCCGCAATTTGACACAACTCAAGACCTTTTTGATTCACAAATTGGAGCAAAGTGCTAAATTGTTACCTCCATTAAACCTTGATGGGTTTTCTGTCCTTGTCTCCTTTTATAAACATCTTTAAAACACAAACAGCAGAACACATTAGTCCAGGTTAACAGAGGACAGGATCCGTTCCGCCCAAATTGTTTGTCAGGGCCAAAAAACGAGAGTCAAGGAAAGAAATACCACCCCGAACATGAGTGAGCATCTGGTTCGATGCCCGAAGTGGAAACCTACGCACACGACACACAGGAACACGCACGCACACACACACGCACACACACACACACACACAGTAAAAAAACATGTGTGTTTTTACTGTACCGCTGTTTCTGTGATTATTACAGGGCCTGCAAAAGGGCTGTCACGGAGTGGGGCGGGTGGCTTGTGTGCGTGTGTGTGTGTGTCTGCAGGGCGGTGGCCATGATGCAGCCCGGGATGTGACATCACCAAGTGGGTGGCAGTGAGGCATTTCATCTTGCTCAACCCAAGATCCTAATGTTCACCAACGCTCTGCACAAGAGAAAAGTATCTGTGCCTCTATGTGTGTATCTCTGTGTGTGTGTATGTGTATGTGCTTCAATGTGTGTATCTGTGTGTGTATGTGACTATGTGTGTGTCTCTGTGTGCCTCTGTGCCTCCGTGTATGTATCTGTGTGTGTGTCTGTGCCTCTGTGTGTGTGTCTGTGTGCGTGTCTGTTCCTCTATGCGTGTATCTGTGTGTGTTCTGGTCCAGTAGTGGTGCCGGGCTGGACGGGGGAGTTCTGGATCTCGAGTATCAGTCTCTGGAGCCAGGCCCACTGGGACCAGGAGCTGCACAGCTGGAGGTTCTGCTGCTGACAAATTATCCCCATTCTGATCCAGACCAATCCTATTACCGGTTCTGATCCAGACCTTGGCCATTACTCTGCTGGCTCGGTATGGGTGTCTGCCCCACACGAATATGGACCCATCCCAATATATGACTGTGCGTGCATGCTTGCGTGTGTGTGTGTGTGAGAGACCACAGTGCTGGACCAGGCCATGGTGGTATCTTGTACATTGAATATGACCATGTTTCTTCTTTCTTTTCGTCTCAGTCTTTCTTCTTCTCTCTCTTTCTAGCCTCCTCCCTTTCTCTAGCTCTCCGACTGACTGGGATCTGTGCTCGAGCACGCACACACAACATGCTTCAGCTGCCTCGGTGGAGTTCCTCTGTACGTCTGCCTGTGTTTGTGTCTGTTTTCTGTCTGTCGCTATTTTCTCGTTCTCTCTCTTCTCTCTTGTTCTCCCCCCGTTTCTCTCTCTCTTTCTCTCCCCCTCTCTCTCTTCTTTCTTTTTCTCCTTGTCTCTCTCTCTCTCTCTTTCCATCTCTCACCCTGCGTGATGCCTGTCAACATAAACTGTGCTTTCCTTTCCTTCGCTCCTTCCTTCTGATCCAGCCACATCCTCCTGATTGCTCTTCGTTGCAGACTCCCATCAAGCTCTTCTGCTCCAGCCAGGATAGGTTGAGAGGGCATGGAGATGGGACGGTGTGTATGTGTGTCTGTGCGTGTGTGGATCATTATTTGTGCGTGTGTGCCCCTTCCTGCGGACAATGAAAGGCATCTTGGGGTTAGGAAGAAACCTTCAAGTCAAAGCAGAGGAATGTGCCGGATAAATCTTCAGATCCGTCTCGGCTTACCTCCCAGCCTCTGCTTGCTGTGGGGAGACCAGCTCATGGAGGACTGACCACATGGGCGGTCAACGCTTTCTGCGAGAACGACCAAACACTTCTCTTCAATCCAGTTTGTCCTTGTACAAACTTCAAAATAGTATAGTAAATAGTTTTTTGGTGTACAAAATGTAAATGTTGTTATTGTTTTGTCAATGTCTTGGACATTGATTGAGCATGGTGTGAGAAAGCGTGCGTGAATGTGTGCGTGTGTGTGTGTGTGTGCACGCACGTGCGTGCGCGTGTAGCTGATGGGGAATGTGTGAATCCTACATTGCCGTAGTTGCACTAGCACACACAGAGTGAAACACACAAAAACGCAAATGAACGCAAATACAGGCACACACACACACAAACTCACATAGATGCAAACTAACTTTCACTGCAATTCCTGAAACTTTTGGAGAGTGTTTCGTTATTGCTCAGTGAGGAAGCAGGGGATTGGCTGACAAAGGGTGTTCTGTGACCAATTTGAAACAGCACTTTGCTCCTGGGTCTCTGCATACCCATGGACACACACACATACACACACACAGGTCTCAACCAGCATCACACTTACAAATCCCAGCACAAAAGATAGAGAGATTTGGATCATGATTTTAAGAAAAGCCAATATCAAATATTTAAGGTTAATGAGTCCTCTGTTTCACTGACTGCAATAAGAAAGGTGTTATTATGAGCTGGGAGGTGCACACAATTATTTCAGTTTCAGGTTTTGTCCTCCTCTTGACAATCCCCAGCAGCCTATCTTAACCTACAATAAATGATCTAAACCTATAATGAACACTGTAAGTCCAAACCTACATGAGCTGTTGTGCTTATGAATAATATATTCCGTAAAACAAAGTCATACTGAATTCACTTAATGAATGAATAATTCACCTACCCATACGTACATGGAAGCAGATGGAAGCAGAGTAAAGGGACTTGTGTTGGCAGATGGGTGAGATGGAGTTTGATGGAGTGCATGGGTCCAGTTGGAGCAGGGGAGGGTAGAGGGGCAGATAGTTCGGGGGTGACACACACACTCTGTAAAGTACCGCCCTACAGTGCATTCATGCTGTACGCGCGCATCTGCTTTTAATAGGCGACAGAATTGTATGAACGTTTAGAAAGAGTGTCGAACGAACACGTGCATCTTTCTGCATCTCTGTATCTCTGCAGGGTCAAACATCCATCTCTGTTGACAGGATACTCGCCAATGACACGATTCACATCACAGTGTGTGTGCGTGTGTGTGTGTGTGTGCGTGTGTGTGGAAGGCAGGGGCGTGTACTGCCATATGATAACAAACCTAGGACAGAATTCTGTTTAGGGCACGTACAAAGATGCATTTGAAAACAGCTCTAAACGCACCTCCTAGTTTGAACTCAGATGTTGTGTGAGCGTGTGTGTGAGAAAATGTGTGTGTCTGTGTACGTGTGTGAATCTGTACATACAAGACGTATTTGTACACGTGCACGTCGTGCATGTGTGCGTGTGTCCTTCTGGCACCTGTGACTGTTGATGTAGGCAGTCTGAAGTCCCAGGCGTTTCTGTGCTCCTAAAATGTGTGTGTGTGTGTGTATATTTCATTTCTGTCCACACTGATCTCGCTCACACACTGGCTGTTAGAGACTAGTCAGCAGCCAGGGAGCTACAAACTGAACAAGGATGAAGAGATTCTCTGTGAGAGAGTATTTAAGTGACAGTCCTGAAGGTTGCCACTACAGCTGAGCCAAACAAGAATGTGAAACAACACGTGTGAGCCAAACAAGAAAGTGTGTGTGTGTGTGTGTGTCTGTGTGTTTGCATGTGCATGCACACTATATGATTGAGCATACATGCATGTGTGCATGTATGTGTGTGTGCATTTGTGTATATGTGCTTGTGTGTGCATGTGCAGTATGTTATTGGACTGTAAGTGTACAAGTGTGTGTGTCTGTGTGTACTTGTGTGTGTGTGTGTGTGTGTGTGTGTGTGTGTGTGTGTGTGTGTGTGTGTGGAGTCAGGTGGCTGAGCGGATAGAGCATCGGGCTAGTAATCTGAAGGTTGCCAGTTCGATTCCCGGCCGGTGCACATGACGTTGTGTCCTTGGGCAAGGCACCCCACTTGCCTCGGGGAGAATGTCCTTGTACTTACTGTAAGTCGCTCTGGATAAGAGCGTCTGCTAAATGACTAAATGTAATGTGTGTGTGTGACTTGGGTCTGTGGAAGAAATTGGGATTTCCTGTGTGCTTACATTAATCACTAATCAATAGAACTAGTCATTGGATACTAGTTAGTACGTTTATCATGTAAGCTTGCTATTAATAACAGTAGATTGTGTCTATGTGTCAGGGTTAATAGATGTTCGTGATCAGGAGAAAGTACTGGGTAAACGTCCTTTGTCATGACTACAAGGAGAGCGCCAACTATGATCTCTCTAGTCTGAGTGGTCATGTGTTGGGAGCTGTGAAGCTCTTCCTCTGAGACTGTTGTAACGTCATTACTGCCTGACTGTCACTATCTATGTTTACATTCCTGTGCCCTATAAAAGATGGTCCTCCGGCTTTCGGAGCTGAGAGAGACCTGGTTGAGACCTAAGCTTGGTGTTGTGTTGTCATTTATGGTCAGAAGACTGGTTTTCTCTCCCAATCTGCAGATTGATAAATACGTATTAAAATCCAGAACTCAACTGAACTTAGTCACTCCGTTTATGAAGAGACGGACAAACACTTTCTTCATCAGGTCCTGGCTGCTCCGTGCATCCCTGTTCCTCATTAGGTGTCTGTCGTGGTGCCAGAATCAATAAGCAGAGACTGAAAAAAAAGTCTTCACCACTCTACTCAGTTTGTGAATGGACGGAACATTAGCAAATTCCTAAGTGTTTACAAACAACCTCTTTTCTCTACGGTAACAGGGCCCCACGTACCTTTTCATGGGTCAGTCCCTCATTTTTTCCTCAGTCTTTGATGAGAGAAAGGAAAAGAGAAAAGAGAGAGAGAGAGACAGAGAGAAAGTAAGACAGATAGAAAGATAGAAAGAGATTTAGATTCTGGCCGGGACAGTGCTTGTGCAAAATCTAATTCTGTCATTATTGTGTTCGTGCAACACTCCCAAATACACATGAAAGTGTTTAGCTGTTTTTTCATCCTTCTTGCTTCTCTCGGAACCCCCCCCCCCCCACACACACACACACAAACACACGCCAAACCCCCTTTCTGTCTCAACGTTTTAGATGACGCATCTGTTTCCATACATTGTTGCATGTTTGCTGGCAAAGACAAGCCTAAACCAAGGGTAGGCTGGTGTGTGTGTGTGTGTGTTTGCGTGGGTGTGTTGGATGTATTTGTCATCTTTGCCATAAACACACCTGCATCATGTTAAAGGCTTCCATGTGCTGGAACCCAATCACTACATACAGAAGGGGGTGGGATAGCAGAGAGAGAGAAAGAAGGAGACTGTGTGTGTGAGAGAGAGAGAACACAAGAGAGAGAGAGAGAGAGAGAGAGAGAGAGAGAGAGAGAGAGAGAGAGAGAGAGAGAGAGAGAGAGGGGTGAAGCCAGGTAAATAAATAAAAGAGAATAAATATGAATCAGGCCTTGGAATTGGGCACTGGGAGAGAGAGGTAAATAAAGGCATCTTTCTTTCTGAATACTAACTCCTTTACCAACCCAATCTCTCTCTCTCTCTCTCTCTCTCTCTCTCTCTCTCGCTCTCTCTCTTCTCTCTCTCTCTCTCTCTCTCTCTCGCTCTGTCTCTCTCTTTCTCTCTCTCTCTCTCTCTCTCTCTCTCTCTCTCTCTCTCTCTCTCTCGCTATCTCTCTCTCTCTCTTCTCTCTCTCTCTCCTCTCTCTCTCTCTCTCTCTCTCTCTCTCTCTCTCTCTCTCTCTCTCTCTCTGACCCACTTCAGATGTACGATAGTGGTTTGATGTGATACATGGACCTGAACAGCACGGAAGTCTTTCAGTGCGACACTTCCTTCACACTCAGGCTCATGAATCCAGAACAACCTGTCATTTCATCACGCAACTGCCAGCCACAAATGATTACAAAGCACTGCAGATTTGATCAAGATGCACGACTTACGTTAGGACACAGTCATGGATAATATGCTGGCCTTCCAGGTTAGTCTGAAAATGTGTCTCTCCTCTCAACCACGAAAGGACTTTGAGCCCCTCCTGAATGCGTAGTAAATCATGTCAGCTGTTTCTAGGAATTGGACGTAGCTCTCCTTCTCAGTTAGACCTCCTCGTGCTCCCTCAGAGATTCCTGGAGAGTTGAGGCCACCCGTTGGGCTGAGAAAATGTGTTCAGCACACACACAAACACACACACACACAAACACACACAGATAATATGTTCCCCATGTCCCCACTACAGCCAGACCTCTCAAATGTTGTCGCCAAGAAACAGCATGAGATGATTCATGTCACACACACACACACACACTCTAACCACACACCATGACAGTAATGATCCACAAAGAAAACGTTCAGAAATGTGAGAGACAAATAGCTTTCTAAAGTTTGCTGATAAAGCTTTCCAAATGTCAACACATCTGGTGTCTCTAAACATTAAAGCAGCGATGGAGAGAACATCCTCCTCTCGCTGCACTAGGTGCAGAACAAACGCCTCCCCTCAAAACGTCCCATCACGCCGCTCCCTCCTCACTCTCTCTCTCTGTTCTCTCCTAATGATGAGGGCTCTGATTCCAGCACATTAAATTCCAACTGTAATGACTGCCAGACATGGATGGAGAGAGAAGAGAAAAGAGAAGGGAGGAGGAGGGGTGAGAGACAAAAGAAAAAAAGAAGAAAAAAAAGAAAAAAGGAAAGAAAGAAAGAAAGAAAGAATGAAAGAATGAAAGACAGGAAGAATCAGTTCCACTCTGGGTCAGTGCTCTGTCCAATATGTCCACAGCTCCAGTGATGAAATACCAGAGATACTTCCCCGTGTTGTTCTCACATGGGCTCCTTGTGCTATTATCCGAGGCATGCTGTGGAAGTGGTTTATGTAATGGGACGAGGACCCCACGTTCTCTGGAACAAACTCTGTGTGTGCTTCTCTCTCTCTCTCTCTCTCTCTCTCTCTCTCTCTCTCTCTCTCTCTCTCTCTCTCTCTCTCTCTCTCTATCTCTCTCTCTCTCTCTCTCTCACTCTCTCTCTCTCTCTCTTTCTCTCTCTCTCTCTCTCTCTCTCTCTCATCCGCTCTCTCTCTCTCTCTCTCTCTCTCTCTCTCTCTCTCTCTCTCTCTCTCTCCTCTCTCTCTCTCTCTCTCTCTCTCTCTGTTTCTCTCTCTTTCTGTGTGTGTGTGTCTGAACTCCCAACCAGCCCATGCTGGAGATTTGGTGACAAGAGCAATCCAGGTCAGATTAAGGGCAGTCCAAACCTCCCATGTAGAAATGCCACATTACTTTGTGGTTGTATACATACTTGTGTGTGTGTTCCTGTTTTGTGAGCGCAAATACAAAAGTTCTTCTGACCTTAAAATAGGATCTCTTCTACATGTAGGTTAAGGCCTCTCAATCACAAGACCTTAAAGGATCAACATTTTCACCAATGATGTCAAACTGCCAAATGTCAAGTCACTGCATTCCCTGTAGACTGAACTCTATACTGATGTTAAGCTATTCCCTGTAGACTGAACTCTATACTGATGTTAAGCTGAAGGTTTAAATAGCTGAACACAGTTGATGTCGTCAGGTCAGACTTTTCATTGGCTGAACACAGCTGATGTCGTCAGGTCAGACTTTTCATTGGCTGAACACAGCTGATGTCGACGGGTTGGACTTTTCATTGGCTAAACACAGCTGATATCACCGGAGGAAGTCTGGCTCTAGCTCCGTTGCTGTTCTATAAACCTCAGCTGTCACTCAAGACGGCCTTTTGAACCCCCCCTGGTGCGTTTGACAGTCTGTCTTTGCATCTCTGTGTTCACCCCCCCCCCCCCACACTCTCTCTTTCTCTCACACACACACACACACACACACACACACACACACACACACACACAAGTAGACCATAGTGACACACACGGGTGTAGCTGAATGGTTTTCAAGGTGTCTGTAAGGCCTCCGAGGCAGAGCTCTATCCGTCTGGACCGCCAGTCTTATCAACACGCCATCTGATGTTTTCCTGCTGGTCAATCCCTTCACTGTGCTCTCATAAAGAATGTGCAAATCTGCTCCCAGGCTTGGCAAGGGGTGTGTGTGTGTGAGTTTGTGTGCGTGTGTCCATTACAGTCACGTCAACAGAGTCATCACTCATGGAGAATAGTGTATACACTTGACGGGTTTAGCTCTGCGGCGGGCGATGACGGACAAGACTTTCAGGGAGAGGGAGGGAGGGTGGGAGCGGTATGGGAGGGAGGGTGGGAGCGGTATGGGAGGGAGGGACTGAGCGAGTAAAAGACTGGAGATTAGGTACCTCTCAGGCCCTTTCTCTTCGTCCAAGAGATGCATGTTTGAGACAGAAAATAGCACTCTGTTTCGTTCTGAGGGAAAAGGGGGGGGGGGGGGGAGAAAAGATAACTTTCTCTTCCTCTACTGTTACAAATCCTGGCCAGACATCTATGGTTGAATAGTCTTGTACTCCAGACTCTCAGCTTTCCTAACGACCTCTTCTTCTCCTGTTTTCCGCGGCCGGTCGGGAGAGGGCGAGTACAGGGAACCCTCGTCCGTTCGGAACCTGGAGCTTGTTAGTGCTCTTCGCGCTATTTATGCAATTCTACCTAGGAGACCGTGTGTGTGTTAAAGGTGAAGGGTCTGGGGCAAAGCAGAGCACGTGTGTGTGTGTGTGTCGGTATAGTGATCTGGGGTCCTGAAGCAGATGAGAGTGGTCGTGAGCTTCACAGATCCACAGGCAGTTGACCCGTAGCTCCTCCTGGTATAAAATCCCCTGCCCCTGTAGTTCTGATCTAGCGTTCCCGAATCGATGTTCAACAAATGCCTTTGTACCTGTTACACCTTTCGAAACCTCTTGTTAGAAGGTTGGGACGTCACACACGCCACCCACATATCCGTCACTCTATCATTTGCAACCTGTCCGCCCCTTCGCACTGGTTGGCTGTCAGCCTTACGGCTTAGGACTTTATTGGCTATAAAAGTTAACCATGTGGTCGGGAGAGGTTGGGTCTAACGACAAGTCCGATGTTTGGGACGGCTTTGGATGGGTTCAGTGTAGGAGTTGGGGTGTTGGGGATAGGTGTCGTGGTACAGCAGCATGTCATAAGGTCGAGGCTGTGCTCTCTCACGCAAGCTTCGAGGGCTTTTAAGGTCGACCTGTCAGACTGACTGACTTCTAGAAACGTCTGAGTGCGGAAGGATACGATCGTGTGGACTGCGACACAGGGCCTTTCTGTCCATGTGCCAAACCATTTGCAACTTTCCGCACCGTTGCACGCTTTTAAACGTAACTCTGTGAAATCGGGATAAACGTGCGCCACCCATGCAGTTGACAGGGAGGTGAGCTAGCCCAGGTCTGACTCCTCTCTCTCCCTCTCTCTCCTGCCATGGCAGCCTGCTCAAGGCCACATGCCCTATTTCATTACTCCGAACAGACCAGCTGTATTGTAACTACAACCAATTTCCTTGCAGTCTATAAAGATGTCAATCAAAATCATACTGAACAGGGGAGTGGAGGTGGGTGGGAGGGGGTGGGGGCGGGGCCGGCTCTTAGAGGGAGCTGCAGGATTCCGGACCAGATGTCAGCCAGTTGCAACCGAGGGCGCGGGGGGGTGGGTGGCAGGGGAGTAGCGGTGCATTCTGGGAGCGAAATGTTTACCTCCATGTCCCAGACCGAGACAGGGGATGGAGAGACATGCATTTCACTGAGTGGGGTCCACAATCAACATCGGTGTCAAGACAGTATGACTTTCCAACAAATGATAGCAATTTTTGTATATGTGTATTGCTCTGGGGGTCTTGAGCAAGAGGTTGTCTGAAATACTGTATATTGCATACTTACTTCTGTCTCAATATTTTCAAAATCATCACCCCAAGTCAGGCCAAAGGATTTCTTTAAGATTCATTTATTAAAGTTATAAACAAAGAGACAAATAAGTTATAATATTTTATTTGTTAGAATTCTATCAGTGTTTGAACATTAATATTTAGAGAGCTAGTACAATTTCTACTTTCATGGCTAGCCTTTCACAAACCCATAGAAACAGATGGATGAGTTCTCGCTCTCTCCTATGGTAACATAATACTGAAGAAGGGGGACCTGTTGTCAATGTTGTCTGAGAGCAAGTTAGCAATGAAAGTGTGCACCTTCAGGTTTTCTCTGTTACGGTATCATTACATATAAACTCTTTAAAATATACTTCTGTCAAATAACTTGACAACTACTATGTACACTACAAAAATAAATTTTCATATAAATAAATTATATGGCATACATTTATCTTTGTAACTGAAACAGCATATATCCACGCCGACCAAAGACAAAATGGCAGTCAGGGAGAACCATTGATTACTTTTTTTCCTTTTAAAATCCTCTAAGAGCTATGATGAGACTTGTAGTGTAAATGTTATATACTCTTTTTTTCCTATTTAACATTAGTAAGCACTTTATACAGATCAACATCCATTAGTGTAAAAACAGAACTGTAATAGTGTTTTTCAATAGACATAAAAATCCCTGCATTTGTTATCCACTGGCATTTATGACCAATAATGAAAGAAAAAAACAAACATCTTATAATACAAAAATATAAATATCGCAAAATCGAACTTGGAAAAACAAACCAAACATCATCAACAAAACGAATAAAATAGTTGCCAGCCATGACTCTCTCCATTGCTGCCAATGTGACATGAGGAGAGGACACGAACACAAATACAAACGTCATCCATCCACGCAAGCAGCTCAACCAACATGGAGGACGAAGGGGGGAGGGCAAAGGCTTCTGGGAGAACGGGACAGACCCGGTGACACGTGTTGGACAGGAAGTCCGAGAGTGTGGGGGGGAGGGGGGGGGGGGGTCGTTGAGCAATGTGGATGCTCGTCTGGTTCAGGGGAGTCGAGAAGGGCGGTAGGGGCGGGGTTTGGGGGTGGTAAGTAAGTCGAGCTGGCGAGATGTGTGTGAGATGCGCACGCACACACACACACACATACACACAGCGGCCGACTTGTGGCAGGGGGGGTGGGGGGGGCCTGGTGAACCCTGACCCCTGAGGCTCTCGCCTGCGCCATTTGGCTGTTGAGGGGGAACTTCCAATTAGTGTCATGGCGTTATGTTGTGGAGTTTTATGAGGTGAGGTCAGTGAGGACGGCTGGGGAGAAATTGAGGCCAGTTGTCTGTGCTGTCACCAAGGAGGGCAAGGACACACACACACACACATACACAAACACACACACCAGGCATCATTAGGCCAGGTATCATTTAACCCTTGGCAGGCTGGATAGTGTAGCTTATTGGAGAACTACAAAAATGGAGGAGAGGAACAGATATGTGGATACTATGGATGGTCTACTCTAGTCAGGTGGGTGTTGTTCTAGTAGAGCATCCCTAGCTTTAGCTTATCACCAGAAACAAACCACAGATGTGGTCCAATGGAATACGGATGGAGAGGCCAAAGGTTAAATGCTTTTGGGGCCATTTACAGTGAAACAAGCGCAAAACAACAACAACAAACAAGGACACGGACAGTGTGATGAAGTTGAGAGCACAAAGACAAGTTTTCAATGCAGAGGCTAAAACTATGGAGTGACACGTTACAAAAAATACTATTATTCTTCATATCTGCATCTTAAATAGCACGCATATCGTGTGTCAAAAGTTCAACAGTAATTGTTTCATAAACTACCACAGGTTTGTGATAAGCAATTAATCGTTTAAAAAAGTGTTCTCTTTATACATTAATGCACACGCACGCACACACGCACCCACACACACAGTACAGACACGAGAGCCCTGTGGAATTAATCTAACAGTTTCTCATGGATTCAATGAGCTTATTTGTTAGTATATGTCTTAAGAGATGTATCTGATGAGTTAGCTGAATGGAACTGGTAAAGTTCCACTTTGCACAGCCCTCCACACGCACATACAGTACATACAGTATGTACACACACACACACACACACACGCACGCAACCCCCCCACCCCCACATACACACACACACACACTCAGACCCACACAAATTCACTCACAAACACACAATTACCCCTTCCGAACTTAAAAAACATTGCATAGAATTATACATGTACATTACAAAATATTTCAAGCAGCAAAAATGGATGCTGAAATGTGTAGATGAACCTTCTTCACGGCACAGATCCACAGATGAGTGAACAGTAATCAGAGATCTCTCTTTCTCTCTCTCTCTCACACACACACACACACACACACACACACACACACACACACACACACATCCCTATACAGTACACAGACACACATGCACGCCATCCAAAATGGCATTGCCAGTCTGTAAAAAAAAAAAAAAAAAAAAAAAAAACATAGGAGTTTGTACAGCTCCTTAATTATAGCTACTTTTTTGTTCATATTTACATATGTGTACATCTTTTAAATATAGATAGAAATATCTCGGGCAATAGTCCGCTGGGTTACAGTAAGAATCAGCACCGCGGGGTCACCCCTTGTGGGTATCTGTGTGCCTGGGACCAGGCCGGGCCGGGCCGAGCTGGACTGATCTGAGCCGGAGGACTCAGTCATCCCTGGAAGGAGTCATCTTTGGCTGTTGTGATTCACCTCTCCACCACTGGAAAACCAACAACACAGACAAAGCTGTCACAACCTTGGTCCGCACAGCCCACACACACTAACAGTGTAGTCTAGTGTGGATGATGGTGGAGCTAGGCTACAGTGTAGGGCCTACCTCAGCTGGGTCGTGGGCCACAGTTGCTATCAGCTGCCTCACACTCCATATCCTGGAGTTCCATGGCGTCCATCTTGGCTCCCCGCTGCCCCGTCATGGCCTCCTGTGGCACGTGGGGGTCCTGGAATACAGGCTCCTCCTCTGCCACCGGAGACCCCGCCCCTGCTGCCTGGCAACCGCTCGTCGCTGAGTATCCTGGGTACGTCGGAGCAGTCGGGGGGGTCTGGGTGGAGAGAGGGGCCGAATGGACGGCGACAGTCACAGAGGCTGAGGCCGTCACCGTGGTGATGGGTTGGCAGTAAGGGGCGGGGTTAGGGTGATGGTGGTTGGGCCTGGGTTGTGATGGGGGCGGGCCCTGTGCTGCCTGTGGTTGGAGGAGGGGTGGTGGCCCCCCTGGGCGGAGGAGGGGTGGTGGCCAGGGCCCCCGGTCTCAGTCGCCGTCTCAAAAGCGTCCATGCGCGGGCGGGATGGGGGGAGAGTGGACGGCTGCTGATGGCTTTGGGGATCTCTGGTGCTGTAGCTCCTGGATGCTCTGGGCTGGGGGACTGAGGGGGGGGCTGGCATGGCCTGGGGGAGGGGGAGGGGGAGGGGGGGGGGGAGAAGACAGACAGAACAATACAATCAGAACCAGTTCTTATGGAAATGGGAGAATCCGAGCAGAGGCCTATACTAGTTATCATGTTTCATTGCTCTAGCCACCCTCCCATTCAAACAGATTTCCCTCTGACCAGAATCTGGTTGGGCCAATCACAACCATTTATCTGATACGGGATGGGTTTGATACGATGGCTGTGGCAGAGGACCATCGTTGAGGCATTTATGTAAAAGACCAAGATCGCGTTTTGTTTCGCTGATTGGTTGTGTCTATCCAATTCTATCCAATTGTGTCCAGAGGTGTTTTACTCGCTTAGTCGACAACACCCCTTGGAAATCTAAAATGACCTGAGAGGTTCAAGACTCATTCACATTTGACAACTGGTCCGGCGATGCCAAGCTCTATACAAGTCACAGCACTTTTTCTGACAACTGTACACGCCACGACGCAAGAGGTCGTTACCGAAGAGACAGTGTAGGCCATCTGCGGGTCTGTCTGTCTGGCCGGCCGTCTGGAACCGAGTCCCAGCCGCACCTCCTCCGTCCGCCCGGCTCGCCCCCTGCTGGTGTGGAGGTCGTACTGCCTCAGCTCCTGGCTGATGCCCGACACCGTGGTGTTGGAGCTGTACTCCGAGTCGGACGAGTCGGAGCCGGTGGCGGTCCCTGACGTGGCGGCGTGGCGAGGCCCCACCGAGAAGTGGACGGCGTGGGGAGGGGGCCTCCGGGGAGGGGGTGGGCAAGCGGCTACGGCCGTCCACTGGGGACACCTGGGGGAGGGGGGGGGGGAGTAGACCCAGGCAGAAGTCAGCTGTGTGTGTTAGAGAGGGGGAGATAGAGAGAGACAGAGAGAGAGGAGACAGAAAGAGAGAAAAGAGAAAAATAAGTAGAAAGAGGCAACATGAAGAGATAGAGAGAAAGGGAGAGAACAGGAGAGAAAGAGAGGAGGAGAGAGAGGGAGAGCGACAGAGAGACACTGATATAAGTTGGCACCCACTACATAGGAGAGGTGATCTTACCTCTGGATATGGTCCAAAGTATGACAGCAGCACAGGCAGGAGAACCAGTCCATTCAGAACGCCCAGAACAGTGAGAATGGCCAGTACTGCAAAGAAATACCTGCAGCCACCAAAACACACCTGTTACACACAGCTACAACACACACACTCAAAGACACAATGGGCAAAGGCACAATGTAATCACAGTCTCATACAACAGACACGGCCTACATTGAAATACCGGGTGAAAGGGTTAGGGATAGAAATCCGGGCGAAAATCTTTGCTCGAGTCTGCCTGTGTTCTGCAGGTGAGATTAGTCTTGTTTAGCACTAGCTTTTAAAAATCCCATCACCGGAATAACAACTGAGTGCAGATTCAGAATGGCATGCGAGCACACGTATTCAACGGGACGGAGCATCTGCACGCAAGCGAAGCGCACAGCCACAGGGAACGACAGACGGAGAGAGATCCGACTGACGACAGGACGAAGCGCACAGCCACAGGAGACGCAGGATCAGACAGGGGCGGAGATGAGCAACATCCCAGCAGCGCACACGCACGCAGTAACACCTCCGCCTAGACAGCCCACCCCAGCAGCACACGCACGCACGCACACTTGCGCGTGACCCACGCGCGCACACACGAGCAGAAAATGTACCTGGTGTGTTACCACGGTCCTGCCAAAGAGGGTTAGTCTTTTAAGGAGCCGCAGAGAGAGACGGAGGGAAGCGTGATTAGCTGGAGTTGGCTAATTCAAGGCACGGGAAAAAAAGAGAGGGACGAGAGAGGAAAGGGGAGATTGAGGATGGGGGGGTGGGGGGGGTGTATAAGCAAACACGGAGAAAACAAAGCGGTCAGGATATGTGGAGCGAGGGAGAGGGGGGGGGAGAAAATGGGGGGATAGGGGAGAGGGGGGGGGGCACAAAGGACAGGGGCCTCTCTCTCTCTCTCCCTGTAAAAAAAAAAAAAAAAAAAACGAGATGGCGGAGCAAACAAATGAAGTGAAGGGTATAGAATTTAAACAATTTAGTCTAGGAGGAAGAGAAGGGGGACCTCTGAGTGCTCCACCCTCCCTGGCCCCTCTGCTTCTCTCTCTCTCTTTTCTCCCTCCGCCTCTCTCTCTCTCCCTTCTTTTCCAGCTAAGCCCCTGTGAAATTCCCGGGCGCTCCACAATCCCCCAGTCTAATTAAATCTCCAATGTATCAGGTAAGACCCCCAATCTCCACTCTAAATCCCTCCCGCCCTCCTTCGTTCTGTCTCTCTATCTCTCTCTCTCACCTTACACTACAGCTCCTTCATTCAGGAAGGCTTTCCTTTTGCCTCTACTACTCCTGTACCCCCCCACTACCACCACCACCACCACATTTGGGTTCAAGTTGCTCCTGCCCTGGCCTCTGCTCATTAGGCACAGGGACACACTAGAGCATGTTTACTTTGGAATTTGTGTGTGTGCGTGCGTGCCTGTGAGTGTGGCAGGGAGCACGTGCGTGTGTCTGTGCGTGTGCGTGACATACTCTTCTCTTACCCTTGCTTGAGCTCGTCCTCACCGTGTGTTTTGTGAAAGTAGGCGACAAGGTGAGGGGGCGGCGCGTGCGTGAGTGTGTGCAAAGAGAGGTCTGGATGGGCTCCTGCTCGCTAGTGTGAGTCTTTGTGAGTGTGTGTGTGTGTGTGTGTGTGTGTGGTGCAGACTGTGTAGAGGGGAACAGAGCATGGCTGAGACACAGTCCATGTCCAGCGAGCATGGGTGGTCGACTACACAACAGAGAGAGACAGAGAACAGAGAGAGGAGACAGAGAGACGAAAGGACAGAGAGAGAAAGAGAGACAGAGACAAAGAGAGAGACAAAGAGAGAGAGAGAGACAAAGAGAGAGAGAGAGGTTCTCTCTGACACTGAATATCAGGGAATCATTGTCTCTTTTTACTCGTCTCATCACTTCAAGAGCATCTCTCCCAACATTGAAGTCGCTACGCTATCGACGAAACACACACACACACACCACACACACACAGGCCACATACCATGCTGAGTGCACGACCGGGCTGTTTAGAGTGAAAACATTTGCGGGGCCGACGGGGAAAAAGTCAGGGAAAACATTTCTTTCGGCGCGAGCAGCAGAATACCGGCCTCCCTGTTGTTATTCGGCGGCCTTGGAGAGAGCTGCTGTGTTTGGTGAGACAACAACACCCACTTGAGATGGGGGCAGGAGAGAGAGCCAGAGCCCACAGCAGTCGAGAGGAGGTGAGGAGAGAAGACCTAGGCCTCCGTCAGGACCCTCGGTGTGTGTGTGTGTGTCTAGGTCTTGTGTCGGTGTGTGCACTTTTAACTTCCAGGCACGCCATTGTTGACCCCCATGATTATAAGGTCAGGGGGCAGGGGTGTGTGTGTGCGTGTGTGTGTGCGTGCAAGCACTTATGTGTTCGTAGACCACATGAGTGGAGGTAGCCCTGTTTCCTTAAAGTGCCAGGTCACCCAAATGATAAATGTAGCTCGTAAGGATGCAGAGGCATTGGGGGTTAGCGTTGAGCTCGGAGACAAACCAGCACACTGACGTGTTTAGCAGTCACAATGAAAAGCTCCGAACGATCACAGACGTAGAGAAACTAGCTCGCTGGACCAACCGAACATTTTATATTCCAACTCTTCCGGAGAGTGTGGGCCAAATCACCTCAGGAGACACACACACACACGGCCCCCCCGTGTGTCTTCTAACTTCCACTTTTCCTTTTGCCTCCAGAACCCCCCCCCCCCCCCCACCCCCCTTATGCTTGTAAATGTCTGGCAAAGCCAGTTAAACAAGCTGCAAGAGATTACAAAAGCCAGAAGACTTTCCAGATCTCTACCTCTCTCCCCACCTCCCACCTTCCCCCCCTTCTCTCCCCATTTCCCCTGCCCTTCAAATCTCCAGCCTGCCCCCGACATCCCCTAAACGTAATGGCGAGTGAGAGAGAGAGTGAGAGAAGGGGGGAAGGAGAGAGGGAAAGAGAGCGAGGCTGTGTGCAGGCAGGGTTTCAACGAGCTGTGCGGTGCGAGATCAGGTAGGCACCAGAAGGAGGAGAAGAGAGGAGGTATGGGGTCATAGGGGAGAGAGAGAGAGAAAGAGAGAGAGAAAGAGAGACACAGAGAGAGAGAGAGACAGAGAGAGACAGAAAGATAGAGAGAGACAGAGAGAGAGACAGAGAGAGACAGAAAGAGAGAGACAGAGGGAGAGAGAGACAGAGAGAGACAGAAAGATAGAGAGAGAGAGACAGAGAGAGAGACAGAGAGAGACAGAAAGAGAGAGACAGAGAGAGAGAGACAGACAGAGAGAGGGGGGGGGGTCAGAGGAGTAGAAGAAAGGGATCAAGGAAGGGTAAAAGCAACCTTCATGCATGAGTAGGGTTTCAGGTAGATTCCTGCGTGACAGACAGGCTGAGGCACGGACCTTTGCTCCTCCACTGACGCCACACACACCACAAGCTGTGCGAGTGTGCGGGTGTGTGCGTGTCTGGGTCGTGCGCGCGCGCGCGCGGGAGCCTCACCTGACGATGAAGTCGAACTCGGAGCCGGCAAGCATCAACACCCCCAGCAGTGTGGAGAAGGCTCCGTCCAGCACCGGAGCAAACATGTGCTCCAGAGCCAACACCGCACGCTTGTTGCGGTCCCCGATTGCAGTCAGGAACGCCTGCGACACACACACACACACACACATCATACTTTTTTATTTTTGTTCTCCCCGTCCAGTGTGTGTGGCGTGTGTGTGGCGTGTGTGCGTTGACTCACCAGAGCGACGTGGACGGGTGAACTCCACCCCGATGCCCACCGATGCGATGAGGATGACGACGGGCACCGCGCTCAGCTTGATCCCTATCAGACCCATCATCCCAAACAGCTCCACCGTCATCAGAGACAGAACCATAACCTGCAACACACACACACACGGGTTAAACACACTCACGCAAACATCAACACACCTGGGTAGAAAATAGCATTGGAAATCGCTTCATCTCTGTGTTTCCATTTGGCCACAATGGAGGAGGGGGGGGGGGGGGGGGGGGGGGGTTTTCCGCAGAAAACTTGGTTGTGTGTGTCTGGAGGTGGTGGGATTTGGAGTTTGTACGACTAGAGCGGACCGTCGACGCCCACTGTAGCAAAACCGATCCACGGAATGCAGGAACTACAGCACCCACAGTTCAGTTCACCGCTGGCATCCGTCTCTGGGGCTCTCTGAGAATTCCAGGGATCGGGCGGTGTGTGTCTGTGGAGAGAGGGATGTCGGTATGCGAACATTTAGTTCTATATTGTGAGTGTGTGGAACCCAGTGCGTGCGTGTGTGTGTAGTATGTGTCATACGTGTGTGCGTGGGGCTTCTGAGGACTAGGACGGAAGCTGAGCGTAAATGCCATTATCAGCTGACAGGTCTCGGGTTACGGGGGTGAGGGTGCTTTGAAGAAGGCCGAATGGGGTCGGGGGGGGGGCCTCTGTGTGTGTCGAACCTGTGTGTGTGTGTGCGTGGGCGTGTAGCCTGAGGAGCCTGTGGTGGTGGGTGTCGGGGCAGATGGGGGGGGTTCAGCCCGGGGGGGGGGTTTGGGGTGGGGTTATGGGGTGGAGGGAGGGGGGTGGGGTAGGTCTGGACATAACAAATGGTTGAAGTTGAAGTTGGGCCATAACTTGTCCTTTCATCTGGCTTGTAAAGCCTTAAAGATGAACACGAGGTCCCCTCGCCCAGGTTTAGAGGGCTCCGGTGGCCTGGCCACTGCCTGTCATAAAATACAAACCACTGGAGAGAAAGAGCAGAGCTGTGTGTCAATGTGTGTGTGTGTATCCCAGGAAACTTCCTACAGTACAGTGTAGGGGGTTGGGGGGGGGGCGGGAGATGGATATAAGAGCTGGGGTTTTTACAAGTTTAGAGTGGGAGTTGGTTGCCGGGGGTAACGGGTGCCGTCTCCTCATGTATTTGGAGGGCAGTGTCCTGGGAGAGCCAGGGTGAGACTAAACAAACCGACCCTGACAAAACAGCCCAAGATAAACACCCCGACCGGGGCTAAGATAGCAGCCCCGCACACCCCTCTCCTTCCCCCTCGACCGATTCCCACTCAACCCCCCCCACCACCCCCACCCCCAACCATCTCCTCCCGCGTCCCCCCCAATCTCTCCCCCGTCAGCGCCTGGAGTCCTACCCATCCCAGACCGTCTGAGCGCGAGCGGTTACTCACGATGATGCCGGCCGTCCACGGGTTGAGGAGGAAGAGGGCGCAGACGAGGAACGTGCAGGCCAGCACCACGCTGATGGAGAGCAGCAGCCAGTGGCGGAGGCCCACGTACTGCTCCCAGAACAGGAAGGGGTAGCCGTTGGGGTAGGAGGGCAGCCCCTGGCGGCTGTAGTTGCTGCAGATGGCGCGGACGCTCTCGATGGCCTCCACGAACTGCGGAGTCTCCCGGAGCCCGTTGAGGTAGAAGGGGAACTGTGCGTATTCGATGGGCTCGGCGGCAGGTACTGAGGGGGGGGTAGGGTTAGGGTTAGGGAGAGGAGAGAGGGGGGAAGGAGAGGGGGAGGTGGAATTTTAGTTTGCTTGTAGAAGTCTGTGTTGTCTCACACGTGGACTGGTGGAATCAGTCTTACCCATGACTCAGACACATTGGTGTGTGTGTGTGTGTGTCTGGGCATGCGTAGGTCTGCCTGTGTGTGTTCTCGCACATGCGTGCAGGCGTTCCGTGGGTCAGCCTGGCTAATGACACCCTGTCTATACCAGACAAACAGAAGTGGCAGTTCTGACGCTGATCGGCTGTCATCACCAGGTTGAATCCCCACCATTACAGAACCCTCACTGACACACTCTGTCACACCTGTCCCTCAAAGGGTGCTCACCAAAGTATGATGATTCAATAATACAATGCACACACACACACACACACATGCTCACATACACGCAAACACACTAGCTCATCTGCTTGTGTGTACTCGTGTGTGCGTCTGAAAGTTGAGCATACGTGTGTGAGCGTGTATGTGAGCGTGTGTGTGTGTGTGTTTGTGTGTGTGTGTTCCAGTGCCTGCAGGGTAGACAGCAGCTAACATGCTCTGGCCCATAATAATCTCCACTATAAATTTCCATTAGGACACCAGCTGGAATTCAGCCAAGCCAAGCCTGCTCTGGGGGTTTCCTGCACACTGCTTATCCAATCACATCTCCCCCCGCCATGCACTTCCTGCTTGTTATCCACTCACGTTTCCCACCCAAGACCTCTCCCGGCTCGTTATCCAATCATGTTCACCCCCTGCAATGAACCTGTGTTTTATCCAATCGTGGGCTGAAATTAAACCGTTTTTCTTGTGTGTCTGCCCGCCTGGTAGGAAAAATGAGAACAGGGTGTGAGCATTGTTGGGGGTCACTGAGTTTTAAGAGTGTGCGTACGTGTGTGTGTGTGTGAGTGTGTGTGAGTGTGTGTGATGCCTTGGGGCCCCTTCGTGGTCAGGATTATGGTATTCACCACAGGCACCATTAGACAGCCACAGCGAGCCCTTCCTTTTAGTCCTACAACCTGAACACACACACACACACACACAGACACACACACACTACAGTATACTACCTCACTTAAAACTAACAAGCAGAGAAGGAGCAGTAACTATACAGATGGACTAGAACAAACGACCAGCCTGTGAGTGCTGCTCTCATGTCTGTCAAGACTCCAACTCCTAACTCGCCAAGTCTCTACCACTCACACACTAAGTGTGTGTATTACATATGTATATATGTGTGTAAATATATTGACTCTACATATATATCCATCCATCCATCCATCATCTTCCGCTTTTCCGGGGGTCGGGTCGCGGGGACAGCAACCTAAGCAGGGAGGCCCAGACTTCCCTCTCCCCATCCACTTCCACCAGCTCTTCCTGGGGGACCTCGAGGCGTTCCCAGGCCAGCCGAGAGACATAGTCCCTCCAGCGTGTCCTGGGTCTTCCCCGGGGCCTCTTCCCAGTGGAACGGGCCCAGAGCACCTCACCAGGGAGGCGTCCAGGAGGCATCCTTATCAGATGCCCGAGCCACCTCAACTGGCCCCTCTCGACGCGGAGGAGCAGCGGTTCTACTCTGAGCCCCTCCCGGATGACCGAGCTTCTCACCCTATCTCTAAGGGAGAGCCCAGACACCCTGCGGAGAAAACTCATTTCAGCCGCTTGTATTCGCGATCTTGTTCTTTCGGTCACTACCCACAGTTCGGGACCATAGACTCTACATATATATATATTTATATATGTGTGTGTCTGTGTGTTGTCAGTACTGTGTGGGCGCGCAGCCAGGCGTGTGATTGGTCACTCACTGTTGAGGCGTGTCTCGGGCATGGCGTCGGAGCGTTCATGCTGCCATTCCGGGGGGTGCGGCCTGATGTTGGCCTGGGAGGCGGCGTAGGCCACGGGGTCGTTGCCCACCCACGCCGTCAGGTACACGTAGAACGCCCCCGGGTTGATGATGCCGTCGGCGTCCACCAGGCGCTGCCTTGTCAGCTGGGGAGGGAGGGGGGGGGGAGGGGGTAGGGGGAGCGGTGATAAAAGGTGGGGGGGTTCATTATTTAATTCAGTAATGTCGATTCTGCAGCTTCAAATCAACACCAGGAGCGAGTGCCGGGGGTTGGGGGGGGGGGGGGGGTGCAGCGTGGACAAGGGCACGCTTGCTGGAAAAACTAACCCCCCCCTCTCCAGGTGAAGGGACCACAGAAATGCTGTTTATACATGCATGAGACAGAAGCCAAAGCTGACCAACTCTGAAAATAAGCACTGAAATATTCTACCAATGTCCAACCCAGAGGAAAGTCAACATTCTAACACAGTTTCCCTTCAAATATTCCAGCATTTCCCGTATTTCAACTCTGAGCTTCCCAGAATTATACTTCTTGCCATAATACAACATGGAAAATGTCAAATCAGGTTTCTAGGTTGGTGGCAGAGTGTCCTCTACATTCACCATATCCACAATACCCTCTAAATTCCATCCCCCATCCTTCACCTATTAGTACATACACACACTGTAGATATCCAGACTGCAAAAAGCATCTCATGCTTTAGGAGTCGAACAAACAAGTATCCTTCCCTCTCAGTCTGTACCTACCTCTCTACCTCTCTACCTCAGTCCCTAGCTCTCACCTCCCTCGGGTCAGTCACCTCCAGAGAGTCAGCGACATTACCGCACACTCCCCGCGACTAGCCCTCCTCACCGCTATAAATCCCTCCTTCACCAAGAGCCAGGGCTCCTACCCACCAAGGGAGAGGAGGGGGCGTGGGAGGGGGGGAGCTAAATAAGGAGTTTTTTGGGGTGGGGGGGGGGTGTGGTGACGGGGGGAAAAATTGCTAGAGTTAGCGTAACAATAAAAAAAATTGGCTGGAGTCCCCCTTGCGCGTCTGTGTGTAGTTAACCTGGCTGTTAACACGGGGGGAAATGCCACCCAGCAAATGAAGGAGAGCTATAAAAATAACACAACATCTGTACAAATGTTGCTCGCACTTGCTTCTCCTGACCCCTACGGATACCCAGAATGCCCGGCGCCACGCTCGGGAAGCGGCCCCCGCGAGAAGAAAAGACCTCTTGATAGAGGCCTCCCTCCCTCCCTCCCTCCCTCCCTCCCTCCCTCCCTCCCTCCCTCCCTCCCTCCCTCCCTCCCTCCCTCCCTCCCTCCCTCCCTCCCCTCCCTCCCTCTCCTCACCTCTTTATCCCCTTTATTTTCCTTTTTCTTTTCTTTTTTTTTTTACAATCTTTCTCCCTTTTTTAATTGCTGCATCTCGTCTTTTCTACCTACTCTGAGAAACACACACACACACACTCAGACTGTCTGGTTACAAGGCAGGACAATGACTGAATGCAGGGAGCAGGGGCAACAGAAGCACATCAAAGAAGGAATGTTTACCCAGAATGTGGCATATCAAACCAAAACATCTAGTGTTGCAATTTGCCATGGCTGGAAAATATCTGTTTTGATTTGCAAAAAAAACAAAACTACTACTGTCAGTCTGTACGCACCTACATAACACACACACACACCGCACACGTCGCAGACACACACACACACACACACACACCAGGGTTGCCTGAAAGAGACCACGTGTTTTAGCTCTACTCACTGAAAGCGGACACAGCAGTCAGGAATAAAGGGGAGATAGAGAGAAAAAAAGAGAGTGAGAAAAAGAGAGCAAGAAACACTGAGACTGGAAGAAAGGAAGAGTGGAGGAACCAGAGACAGCCTGATTGAAAGAGAGCGGAGGAGCGGAGGAGAGAGAACGAGAGAGAGAGCGAGAGAGCGAGCGAGGCAGAGAGAGAGAGAGCTGGATTCCAGAGATCTGGATTGAATTAAGCAGCAGGATATGCAACAACTGTATGTCTTCAAGCTGTCACAGGCAGCGCCTCTGGCGGCCCCCTTTCCCAAACCGCCCTCCGCTTCCCTCACAGGCACAGGAAGTGATGTCACGGGGGGCTGCGCTCAAACATGGCTCATGGCATGCCTACAGCAATAACGGTGAGATAACTGGCCCTTCAAGTGATCACGTATACCCACGAGTGTGTGCGAGTGTGTACCTTTTACAGTCAAATAACCCAAACTGCCCGGTGACATGGATATGTATAATCTTTAAAGTGATGGGGTGTTATTATGTCTCACTGAAGTCTTTAGCATGTGGGTGGGGGACACGTCACCTTCCAGGCTACGTGTGTGTGTGTGTGACAGGTACGTACAGGCAGGATGTGTGCAGTGATATCCTAGGTGTCTCCGAATTGACAGCCGACTCCCACAGTTCGGCTGAACGGAAACCACTGTAAAAGTGTTAAACTGACAGCTCTAATGCTGAGGGGAGGAATTTAACTGTCAGAACCAGGCACACGCACACACACACACACACACCCCCACACACACCCACCCACGCCACGGTCGGAGTATGGGATCTCAAGCTTGCAGCAAAGAAATGGAACAAATGGCTGAAATAAAGACATGATGGGCTTTTTCAGAGGCTGGTTCCAGCCCTAGCGAGAGTTTTACATTCCTGGGCTTGGTAAAGTCATCAGAGAGAGAGAGAGAGAGAGAGAGAGAGAGAGAGAGAGAGAGAGAGAGAGAGAGAGAGAGAGAGAGAGAGAGAGAGAGAGAGAGAGGGAGAGAGGGAGAGAGAGAGAGAGAGAGAGGGAGAGAGAAGGAGGGGGAGAGAGAGGACCGAGAGAGCAGAGGCGAAGGGAGAGACAGACAGGAGAGATAAAGACATACCGTTCACAAGCCAGGTGTCACTCTTCCACTTGCTATACACCCTTCTCTCACACACACACACACACACACACAAAATGGAGTCACTCCGCGTATTTCTCTAAACACTTCTGTGCCAACAGTCTGACGTGAGACAGTAAATCACACGGCTTCACTGCCAGTGTAGACGGAGCATGAAGCGCGCGTTCTCTATCAGGTCAGAAGCCAACGGGAAGTGGGGGTTCGCGACAACAGGACTAGATCTTTCCGTCCTGACAGAAGGGCTCGGGTCTGACTGTCACCTGGTTGTAGTTGATGGGCTTGTCTCGTCGTCCAGTCTGGACCAGTAGTTTGTAGGCCAGGACGCCGTCGTCGGAGCCGTTCCTGTAGCTGCTATGAGTGATGTGACCCGCCTCCCAGTCTCTGTCGAACGCTTCCTGCAGACCTGAACACACACACACACACACACACTGTTGCTGCAGAATACTCGAGTTATTTATTTGTGCGTGCTTTCTTTGCGGACCTTAAACAGTCAAGCGATTTAGTAAATGCGTGCGTGTGCATGCACCAAAGTAAATCTGTGTGTGCGTGAGTGTGTGCCTGTCTATGCGTGTGTACATGCCAGTGCCTACATCGAGGTGCACGAGTGTGCGCGTGCGGCCTCCCAGCATGCCTCACGTAGTTACTTCATGTGCACATCTATCTATGTGTCACGCGTACATATCACATCGACACAACCTGCACGTTTAGGTGGGGCACTAGGAAGACTGTGGCACAAACGTTTCCTTGGAGGAGGACAATAAAGCATCCCACTACGTCTCTCTCTCTCTCTCTCTCTCTCTCTCTCTCTCTCTCTCTCTCTCTCACTATTTAGCTAACTCTATCTCCCTCTATGTCTAGCTCTTTCTCTCACTATTTCTCTCACCCTTTCTCTCACTCTTTCTCTCACTCTTTCTCTCACTCTTTCTCTCACTCTTTCTCTCACTCTTTCTCTCACTCTTTCTCTCACTCTTTCTCTCGTCCTTTCCCTCACTCTTTCTCTCACTCTTTATCTCACCCTTTCTCTCACTCTTTCTCTCGCCCTTTCTCTCACTCTTTCTCTCACCTTGCAGCCAGTCCCTGAAGTAGTGCAGCCACATGCGCGGCAGCAGGCCGTTGTCCTCCTTCAGAACGTAGCGACGGCCGCGAAGCGCTGGTGCAGGTCGTGGAGGAGGGACTGGGCCTGGGGGTAGAGGGCGGTCTGGGTCACCACGTACATGTTGTAGAAGGAGAAGAACTTGAACTGGGCGCCGATGAAGTCGTGCTCGCTGGTGTCGCGCGGCACGATGTCGGTGAGCTCCAGGCCGTCGCGCACGCGCGTGGTGCCGTACAGGCTGACCCCCAGCAGGCACAGGAAGAGGACGATCACCACCGCCTGGGATGGAGGGAGGGAGGTTGGAGGGAGAGAGAAAGAGTGAGGTTGGAGGGTGGGAGGGAGGGATGGAGCGAGAGAGAGAGAGGGAGGGAAAGAGGGAGGTTGGAGGGAGGGAGGGAGGTTGGAGGGAGGGAATGAGGGAGGTTGGAGGGAGAGAGAGAGAGAGAGAGAGAGAGAGAGAGAGAGAGAGAGAGAGAGAGAGAGAGAGAGAGAGAGAGAGAGAGAGAGGGAAAGAGGGAGGGAGGTGGAAGGGAGGGACAGAAAAAAGAAAAAGAAATGATTGGTTGTTTTCTTCACACGATGGTTTCAGTTTGTTCTCCGGCTGAGGGGGACTCGGGTGTTTTCGAACAACGTCAGGCGCTCACAGCTCATGAAACGAATGTGAAGGGGTGCGTGCGCGTGTTTGGACCGTGTGTGAAATGGATGTCTTGTTCTGGAGGGAGGTATAAAGGGCTCATAAAGGAAAATAGAGTGTGGGTGTGTGTGTGTGTGTGGCCAGATACTGACCACGGTAGCACGTTAGGGCCAAATCTAGCCAGCCTCACTGAGAGCTACGCTGACTAACTCACCACTAACACCCCATCAGAAGTTCACGAGAGTTCAGAAGCTGTGACTCAGCTGAACTGAGTCACAACACACAAACCCGTGCTAACAGCACGGGAACCAACACAACTAAACTAGCAACACACGCACACCATCTTCAGCAAGAGAGAAAAGATCATCGGATAATAACATAGAATAGCATATGATGATCATAACAACTGTATAGACGTGTGCGCTTGTGTGTGAGGGGTGTGTGTGCGCGCGAGTGAGTGAGTGAGCACCTTGGTAGAGGGCTGAAGCAGGAAGGGGGCGTAGTGCTTCTCAGCGAACGACGCCAGGGTCCAGCGAGAGCAGGGGGGGTTCGAGACAGCGCAGCCCCAGGGATGCCTCGCCGCCCCTGGACCGCAGCTCCCCCGCCGAGCCCCCTCCACCCCCACCACCTCCGGCGCCCCCCGACCACGGCCCTTCGGCCCGGGCCCCGGGGACGGGAGACGGGGAAGGGAAGGACCCCACCGTTTCCCCCGTCCGCCGTTGTTGCGGCCGCTGCTCGTCCGGCTGCCGCCCTGGCTGCGAGGGTGGGCGGGCGCGGAGGGGGGCGGCGGCGGAGGAGGCGGGGGGGCGCAGGGCTGGACGGAGATCTGGGAGCGGGGCTGGCCCGTGGTGTAGAAGGCCTGCGTGCCGGGGTCGTACTGGGTGCGCAGCTGAACTGTGGACTGCATGGTGATCTGGGTGGTGGTGGTTGGTGGGGGGGGGCGGGGTTGCTGCTGGGGAAAGCCGTGGCTGGAGTAGGAAGGGGGCGGGGTGCAGTAGGAAGGGGGGCGGGGGGGGCTGTAGCGGCTGGGGTCGGGGCCGTCCGGGTAGGCCTGAGGCTCCAGCTGGATCACCCTGTTGGCACAGGACTGGAGGGAGGGAGGGAGAGACAGAGAGGGAGAGAGAGACAGGAGAGGGAGAGAGAGACGGAGAGGGAGAGAGAGAGAGAGAGAGAGAGAGAGAGAGAGAGAGAGAGAGAGAGAGAGAGAGAGAGAGAGAGAGGGGGGGGGGAGGGAGAGAGACAGAGACAGAGGTATTAAGTACAAGTTCATATCTGTGTGAAATGTTGGGAGTAATGACCCACATAGGTTTCTGGTCTCACCAGGTTTCACCCAGACAGACAAGACAGGTACAAACTTGACCAAAACACAGACGGGTTTGCCGAGCACACAAACAGTCACGGAAATTCACGAGAGAGATCAATTCATTTGAATGCGTCAAGCTGTAGCCCACCTGGTAAGATGCCCCAGTACAACATTGTATGTACAGCGTGTGTGTGTGGTGGTGTGTCACCTGTAGAAGCAGCAGAAGATGTCCGAAACGCCGGTCCTCTCGACGGTACAGGTCCATGCTAAGGATGGCGGGGAAGATGAGCAGCACCATGGCAAAGTTGAACACCACCACACCACACCGCCGCCTGGAAGCACACACACACACACACACACACAGGAAACAAGGACCATTAGTGGTTCTCTCTCTGGGAGCGAAACACACACCAGCGCTGTCAGGCAGGGGGCAGAATGCCCTTGTAGCAGATAAGGACTCTCTCCACCAACTAGTGGAGAGAGTAAGGTAGAAGAAACAGAGAGAGAGAGAGAGAGAGAGAGAGAGAGAGAGAGAGAGAGAGAGAGAGAGAGAGAGAGAGAGAGAGAGAGAGAGAGAGAGAGAGAGAGAGAGAGAGAGAGAGAGAGAGAGAGAGAGAGAGAGAGAGAGGAGAGAGAGAGAGAGAGAGAGAGAGAGAGAGAGAGAGGAGAGAGAGAGAGAGAGAGAGAGAGAGAGTGAGAGGAGAGAGAAGAGAGAGAGAGAGAGAGAGAGAGAGGAGAGAGAGAGAGAGAGAGAGAGAGAGAGTTTGTGCCTGTGTGTGTAATGGAGGCCAGAGCAGTGTGTAGTTTGTATGAAAGGAAGGAGGGGGTTGGGGGTTAGGTTGGGGCCCTGCCCAGAGTACAATCTGGATCCTGTGCTGCTGCCAGACCACTGAACACACACGCACTCGTACACACACACACACACAATCCTGTGTGTCTGCCAGACCACCCAGTGAGCCCAGAGGCTTGCAGGACCTGAGGTGATGAGCAGCGCTGGGGTTGAGCACACACACACACACACACACACAGTCATTGCTGCCAGCTTCAAGCACTCACCCCCCCCCCCCCCCCCCCCCCCCCCCCCCCCCCCCCCCCCCCCCCCCACGCTACTAACCACACCTTCACACCACCAGACACACACACACACTTATACACACCCCTGCTGACTTACTGACACACACAAAATACATTATCTCTTCACCTCCTTGCTTCATTCCTTACCTCACCACACAATATTACCACCAACACAGAGAGAGAGAGAGAGAGAGAGAGAGAGAGAAGACATTCCAGTGAAGACAAGTGAAGGTGTATGGTCTTTCTATTCTGTTTTTTCCCCCCAGACAGTAGGAGGGACATAAACAAAGGGAAAGGGGTATAGACAAAAATAGGATAGATTGCAGGAAGTACAAAACTGTGATAAAGACAAGAATGCACTCTCTCAAGGTGTGGACGCACACACACACACACACAGAAACACAAGAATAAGCAGATCTGTAGATATCCATCTTTCAGCTCAGTGTCACCACTAAAGCTCTACATCAGAGACAAACACTGCACATAGAGGTATGTGCTTGGGTCTGTGTGTGTGCATGTGTTCACAAGTGTGTGTGTGTGTAC
>NC_090077.1:5550761-5565761 GCF_038355195.1 Osmerus mordax | reverse complement strand
CAGATTTCTGAGGCCTTCAAACAATCCTTTCTCTAGAATATGGATTTTGTTGCTGGATTGTTGTAGCTTGGTTAGTTTGCTCAAGTCTTTGAAGACTCCCACAGGAAAATGTATCATGGAAGTATGGGGGATTTGAATGTGTTTCAGGTTTGACAAACCGTCAAAGGCGCCTGCCTCTATTGAGACTGTGGGGGTTTCTAGAAACACAACCTTTGTTAGTTTAGGCTTCCTTGAAAAAGCCCCGCTTTGGAATGGTCCGGATACTACTCTTAAAAAAGTAGACTTCAGTAGCAACTTGTTTCAAATTCACTGGGATCTCCGTCACATTCTCTCGATAAACATCTTTATTGTCGTTGTGACAGTCCATCTCCTGGTTACATGCTGGAGATGAACACATAACCAACACAGATCGTACACACAGAATAGCTTGTATCCTGAACATCCTTGTCTCTATGGGGAGTATGCAGAAACATTATTTTACTATCTTGACACGATATGGGATGAAAAAGTATTCAGGCCTCTGACCCATTTTTCCATATTACTGAATACAAAAATACCTTGAAATTTGTAAATTACTTGACTAATATTTAAAATACATTACAATGAAGCTGAAATTGGTTTCATGTGAATGAAAAAAACATTAGAATTTATTTAATAATCTAACGTAATACTGCTTGCTAGCAACATTTTTATTATTGTTATAAACAGACACAACGTCAAGGCATTGGCAACTTAAGCTAGGCAACAAACTTTGACAAAACTGTTTCCTACTAGTTTCCTACCAGCAGACAGACAGAAACAAGACACAATGGAAAAAGACTCATATTATTACCGGAAGTGACAAATAAGATGGATGACAGCAGTTGTTTGGTTGGGGTTGGATTCAGTCGTCTTATTGTTCTTGGTTCTTCTGGTGAGGGAGGCACCACCCAGCTCTATTGGCCTGTCAGGATCCTGTACAGAAGGTGTGGTCTACATTCACTTGTATACTACTAGTCCTGTCTGCAGGACTTCTGTCTACTCTGCAAAGACTGTGGAATATGAATATCCAAAACGTGTCAAGTTTGCACTTTTTACACTTCATTTCTACATGATTAGAAAAGACAATTTTAGCCCATGGAGTCCTCCACAGCTGGAAGGAGTAGGAAGTTGAAGATAGCGATAGTTGAATTTTCTCATGGCATGACCATTCCCGAAATTGAGAACTGCTTTAATCAGGAGTTATCTACTCGCTGACAGGAACAAAGCAGGGTTCCCCCCCTTCTGCATCTGCATTATTAAAGGCAGCACGCAACATGGCTTCAACACCACGCAACATTCAACAGCTGGTGCTACTCCATGTGAATATTAAGTATTTCAAAACATCTCCTTAAAGACCCTCTACGATTTGATTCATCTCCGTGTCTTTTCAGTGCCCGCAAATCACAATTCCCAGTTTTCCGTGACCGTAGGAACCCTGCACATGTTCCATGTAACAACCTCGCAGACATCCCAACCTGCAGAGACTCATTTCAGGGAGGTGGCTTCTCCCCCCCCCCCCCAGTCTCTCGCTCGCTCTAAATACAAAATCCCCGATTTCCGGGAGATTGTACAGCATTTGCGGGCGTCAGGGAGCCGCTATTGAAATGCGGGAGACTCCCGGAACTTACATTTAGTCATTTAGCAGACGCTCTTATCCAGAGCGACTTACAGTAAGTACAGGGACATTCCCCCGAGGCAAGTAGGGTGAAGTGCCTTGCCCAAGGACACAACGTCAGTTGGCATGACCGGGAATCGAACTGGCAACCTTCGGATTACTAGTCCGACTCCCTCACCGCTCAGCCACCAGACTCTCCTGACACTTCCGTGAGACTTGGGATGTCTGAACTCGTACATCGGACCTCGGGGCAGTTTGGCCTGTTGCTGACACACCGATCAGGTCATGAACTTTTGAAGGAAATGCAACTACGTCAACCACGCCAAACGCCTATTGTTTCAACAGGAAACACACGTTTAGATGCGACTCGGCAGCAATTCTTTGATCAAGCTACGTACGTAACGTTGCAAGGGAGGGTCGGGGTGGGCGCGTTTTAAAGCGTGGTTATGTATTGGTTATGCAAGTGTGTAGGAACCGTGGCCAATCGTCTTCCCATTGAGCATCATTGCAAGGATGATGAAAGGGCTGGTAATGACATGTTGGATCGTTGGCTTGCTGTTGAATAAACACTATCCTTCAGGGCTTTTCATCATGATTGTGTATTTGTAATCAAAGTGTGGGTTTACTTAAAGTTCTCTGTGAAGTGGCAACTCATTTAAATGTATGGAGAGTGGAGGAAGGAAGGATCCTACAGTTAGATGGAGTGCGGTATGATGAAGGGCTGGATGGCAGCTGCACAGCTTGTATTCAAAATGTTTGACTGTGTGAACACCCTCCCAACATGCATACACACACACACACACACTCCCACACACACACTCACTCACACAAACGTACGCATACTGTAAAAGGGTGTGTTCAATTAGATTTTATAAGCCTAAATCTCTTCTAAGACGAATGTTGCTGAGACCAACAGACTGTGTGGGTGGGTGTGTGTGTGTGTCCCATGAAGGTTCTCAACTTCAAGTTAACAGCCCGTTTGCACATGGAAACAGTTGCTGCCATGCAGTAAGAATGAAGTAGGAGCACTCAACTGAACTGTCTGGATCTCCTGACCTGGAGCCCAGAGATCAGAGCAGGGCCAGGCCGGACCAGGCCGGACCAGGGTGGAGAGCCGTCAGACTCACTACAGCTCATCGCTATGGATGACAGGCTGGCGGAAGTCCAGTAGTAAAGACTGGTTGGGGGGAGAAGGGGGTTGTAGCTAGCTAGCAACTGGATCTTACTGGCGTGCATACGACGCACACCTCCAGCTCTCCTCACGGTCGTGGGCCTTCGACGGGCGTAACGTCGTCAAGTACGGTTGTCGTCAACGCTACGACCTTGAGAGCGTTGTGCTTGTGCGTGCGTGCGTGTTTGCGACACAGAGAGAGAGAGTGAGGTGAAAGAAGGAGTGAGGGAGAGAGAGAGAGAGAGAGAGAGAGAGGGAGAGAGAGAGAGAGAGAGAGAGAGAGAGAGAGAGAGAGAGAGAGAGAGAGAAAGAAAGAGAGAGAGAGCGAGAGAGAGGGTGAGAGAGGGAGAAAGAGGGAGAAAGAGGGAGAAAGAGAGAATGAGAGAGAGAGAGGGAGAAAGCGAGAGAGAGAAAGAGAGAGAGAGAGAGAGGGAGAAAGAGAGAGCGAGAGAGAGAGGGAGAAAGAGAGAGCGAGAGAGAAAGCGAGGTGGAAGAGAAAACGAGAGGGAGAGAGAGAGAGACGAGGGATGAATACCTGCATGCTGATGTCCCGCCTTCCCACCGCCAGCCTCCACTCTGTGTAAAAGCATTCAGGTCAAAGGAGATTCAACAGGACGGACGAAGGGAAAAAAGGAAAAGATGTTCTGGTTTACTTGAGAGGGAAGGGGACCTTGAATTAAACACCTGTAAGGACACATTAGTTCCATTTAGCAACTGCCGTTTCAAACAACAAACACACCCCCCGTCACCTCAGTCCATTACAAGTCGATTACAAGAAAAAGCCAAACACTCAATCAGCTTGTGCCGGAAGCTTGTGCTGTAAACCCCATCGTTGTTTTCCATTTTGATTTGACAAACCTGAGACGACGGGTCCATTTTGTGGTGTGCTGTCCAATAGGTCCTTTTGGGCAGTGCGGTGTGCTGGCCGCGCTCTATGAGAATACACATTCGGTGGAGGGAATTGCCTCTGCAGAGGAAAACCCTCTAGTTCCAGGTTCTAGGTTCTTATCAAACTGTCATGTTGCTGAGGAAGCAGTTGATGTATACTGTACTTTATGTCCTATGGAAGCTAAACAAACTAAACGACCTCATGACAAGGTTATGTGACTGTGGTGGCCCTCGGCATTCATTAGCTGTCCGAATGTTCAACTTTCAACTATCACTACAGCTGTTGCTGACAAACCAGACATCTGAGGTTGTTCTCAAACAACATGTCTTTTCCGGGCGTTTCTCCCAACAGGGCATTGTTGTTGCGATAGCAAGTTAGAAGGGAGGGGGCATGGGTATTCTTAGGTGAACTTGTCATGCTGCTCCTTTGTACAGCTACTCTAGAACCCTTGTGTGCCCTGGCTCTTAATCCTGGGATTATGCAGACTCAAGGTAATCTGGGCAGGTTTTAATTAGTCCCAACAGTGGGGCAACCGGAGAAACTAAAGCTGTAATCTGCATTAAATGAAATCCTTTCTCGAATAAACACATTTTCGAGGAAATTACACACGCACGCACACACACACATACACACAGGCTCTCGAACACACACCTAAAACCGGAGAGTCACAGTGCCATGGCGTCCGTTGGATTTAATCCGGCTCCTACACACACACATACCCACGTCAAAAGGAATACAATACTGTGCAGCACCCCTCCCCCCATTCCACACACACGCTGAGAGACAGACGCACAGTCGGCAACAAACACGCGGGCACACACAAACAAACCCCCCCAAAAAAGGCTCAGTCAGTTCTAAATGGAGAAAGTGTCCCCCCTCCCAGCCGTGCTGAGCAGAGTCGGGGCTTAAGACCTCCTGCTCAGAGGAGCTCTCCCACTGAGAGCAGAGTGCAGTGGCTGCAGGTGTAAGAGGAGGTTGACCGTAAGAAGGGGGGTGCGCGCGCGCGCGTGCGTGTGGACTAATGGATAATAGATGGGAGGGACTCGGAGTGACACGGTGCCTTGTCTAATAGGGCCTGTTGCCAGCCATGCTGCACCCCCGGGTGGAAGTCACCTACCTGCTGCCTTCACACACACAGGAGCCCCGCCGAGACACACACCCAGGGGGGCAGGGACAGACCCAGGCTGGAGGAGACTCCAGCAGAGAACACGGAGGCTTCCAGGCCTTCCTCCGAGAGGACCGGGGCAGGGATGCTTGGGCGAGGTACTGCCGTCGAAACACGGAGAAGGCTAGGAACACGGGAGACGGTGAAAAGAGAAATGTGTGTGTGGTTGCAGAAGCTGGCTCCGAGAGCTGAGTCTCCCTTCTCTAAGGCTTGTGTGAGGGATTGTGCACCGCAAGCAGTTCATTATTTTGAAATAAACATTGGCAGGGTGACGCAGAACCTCAATGGTACCACGACGGACTCCGTGGAAAGCGATCATCAAATCACTCCAATCATTACACAGCTTCTTACGACACTAATCATCCCTTTGACCCAAACATTGATTTAAAAAGGATTGTATTGCTTCCGCTGACACAAATAGTTCATTAGCGTCCGTAGCAACGGTCTGTTATTCATAGCAGTGGTCTGCTACTCAGACATAACAGACCCTAGAATGCCGCCATTGACCAATCAGAGACGACTCTCCGACAAAGCTGTGTAATAAACTCACACTGAGCCCCATACACACACAGTAAGGCATGCACGCGTCCACACACACACACACACACACACATTCCAGTGGGCTCATAGGGCCACAGTGGCTGGGGCTGAGTCGTAGCGCCGTCGGGCTGAGGTGTAGACTGGCCTGGAGCCGTGGGTCTGCTCAGGGCTGGGAGGTGCAGAGACAAGGCTAGCCGCCGCAGCCATGCCTAACATAGACCAGCCACTCAGCTCAGCTACTGCCTCAGGTAAGACTCTGGTAACTGGGGGTTGTGTGTTCTTCAGGTGATATATATCAATATATATTGATATATATATATATATATATATAAAGGTTTCATTATGCACATACTTGATGATACTGAGTACATACCCGCATCAGTTTATGAGGACGATCCAGTCGGAAGCCTCTGATTTGCCGTTGAGCGTCTGAGGTTTCACGTGTGGAAGACACTGACCCACTGAGAGAACAAAGCTCCTCTTTTGGATTCATTCGGGAATGAAGTGCTACTCTATTACTTTATCATTATGGAAATCATTGATTTAATTTGAAGATTGGGATCCATTTCTTGCCTCTTGCACTATTACATTATGTTCTCTTGACCAAGGCATCACTTAAAATATGTTATGCCATTTCCACAAATAGAATTCATTTGATTGTATTTATTTTAGAGCATGCTCCTCAAAGACTGCTTTTGTGTAGATGGATGTGTGCAATTGTGTTTTTCTCAATACAAAATCTTACATGGAATCTATTTTAAAATATACACCACATTAAGTTATACAAAGTCCTAGCGGAATGTTACATGATGGCAAACGCTATATGCAAATAAGCATATTTATAAAGAAGGTTAAATATTATTTTGAAAATGTCATTATCATAAATATGTCTCTCCCATCTGTTTGGAAATGTATCCAATTCTTAGTGAAAGCTGTTTCACCCATATAAAAAAAGAAAAAGATTCAAATCCAATGTGATTACTGTAAAAAGTAGGACAAGATGACAGGTAAACAGGGAATATGTGGGCTGACTTACTGCTAATGTATCCAAGCTGTCCTGACAACATCCTACATATTTGACTGTGACACCAATTGAGGTGAGGAGGGAAAAAAAATTGAAACAGGGAGGCAAAGAGCAGATCACCTTCCCAGGGAACGGATTAGTCCATACTTAGACGTTGTTGCTAAGACCGTTCACAAGGTAGAGAATGTTGCTCCATAAATATTGTTGTATTTCAGCCAACAGAACATGCTGTACTTTACGCAATACAGAAATATACCAGCTGTAGCGATCTTTTGCCAAATAGTGTGAGTCATTTGGTTTGTGATCCCCACCACTCAATTATAGAAGAAAGAAAGAAACGATGGGAGCGACACAGAGAGAAAAGAAAGAGAGAGTGCGAGAGAGAGAGAGAGGGAGAGAGAGATAGAGAGATAGAGAGAGAGAGCAACTGGGAGTGGGAGAGTTTGTCTGTAAGGGCGTGAGGACCACTAACTGACTGTCAGACACCTTCCTCTCACGTCCAAGATGTTCCTCACATCTCAAGCAGACACACACACACACACACAAACACACACACAAACACACACACAGTCCTTCCCGTGTCTTGGCAGACGTAGGGCGTGCACCCCGATGATAAATCTTAATTACACAATAGGGTGTAGTGCCATCCCATCATAGCATGTCAAAACTCATACACAAGAAGGGAGGAGGGACAGAAAGAGAGAGGGAGGTAGAGAGGTAGAGAGGGAGGGAGGGAGGGAGAGAGGGAGAGAGGGAGAGAGAGAGAGAGAGAGAGAAAGAGAGAGAGAGAGAGAGAGAGAGAGAGAGAGAGAGGGAGAGGGAGAGGGAGAGGGAGAGGGAGAGGGAGAGGGAGAGGGAGGGAGAGGGAGAGGGAGAGGGAGAGGGAGGGAGGATGAGAAAAGAAAGAGTAATACAATACAAAGGATAGAGTGTATCGTGACACATCTTGCGGGTTTTCGTCTGTAGGAAGTGTTGGCATGCTTCATGGTGTTGGCTCGTTATTCTGTGTGCCGTCTCGGAGGCCTCCTCCGTGGTCCCTGGCCTGTTATCCGTTGTGGAGAAACGAGGCCAGCTCCACACCGACGCTGTCAAACACCGACCTCGCCTGAAAGGCATCTACTTTCTGCGTGTTCGAGCGAGCGCGTGAATACAGTGTTGGGGTAGAGGCCTGTTGGGGGGGGCGTTGTGGGGCAGGGATGGGTGTTTAGGGGGGGGGGCGCGAGAGGGGGCGGTCCTGCGGCCCGCTGAGTCATCGCGTCGGGCTGCCCCCGCCGAACGTAGCACCCCCCCCTGCCCCCAACCCCTCCCCCTGGCGCCCCAGGCTCGAGTTCCCCCCCCAGAGTGATGGTTCATCGTGGGAAGTCTGGTGTCAGGGTAAGTGTGCCTGTGTGGAGTGCCGTCCTGACGAGCGCCGCCCCCGGTGGGAACCGGAGCCCGAAGCAGTAGCTGGTCCCCCGGGGGGCGCTGGCGCTGGGGTTTGGCATGCCGGGGGGGCTCGACATGGGTCAGCCAGGCGGACAGCAGAGTGTGTTGTTCTTGCTCGGGAGCGAGGGTGGGGGTGGGGGGGGGGGGGGGGGGCGGTGGGGGGGGGGGGGGGGGGGGGTGGAAGCCCGTGTGCAAGCAGAGTGGACGTTGGAACAAGGGGGACGCCAATTCTCCCAGGATGAATGGCGGAACAAAACCAAAAAACAACGTCCTCCTTTGTCGTGTCGGTGCGGTGCCGTGTCCCTCCTCTTCCCTCGGAAGCCCCTCCCCTTTGCGTTCCGCAGCCAACCTGTCCCGACCAGTCACGTCCCGTCGTGGGGGAGAAAAACTGGGTTTCCAGACACTCCAGTTATACATTGTCCCCCCGAACCTCGTGTTGATAAAGACGCACTTCCTGTATGAACAGGACTGAGGCGAGCCTTGTTCACCGTAAGAGATACATGTTTTCATGTCCTTCCTGCTTTGAAATGAAGCTAAAATAGACAATATATATATTGGCCTCTATCACCTATGATGTCAAGAATGAATGCATGTGTTTATCTGCTGACAGACACTTCTCAGAATTGCTGATTCGCTTGTACCTTTATGTTTGTGTTTCCACCTGCATTTGTATGCGTGTATGTTTGTGTGTGTGTGTTTTCATGTGATGCCTTGTTATTCTGTTGTATACCTCTGGCTATGGCATGCTAATTAGACATGACAACAACATGCCCTTACCCACGTCTCTTCCCATTGGCTGTCATCACAGCTCTAGTCCTGAGGAAATCAGGAAGCGTTCCATTATTTATGCGGGTTGGAGAGCAGCTAACAGCTCAGAAAGTCCGACAGTGTTTGACATATGAGTGAGTGTTGCAGTTCTGACAGCTATCCTCGCTATCTCTGTGGCTCTGACTGAAAAAACAAATGTTTTCATGTTTCGTAGGTGTTTTGTTTGCGCGCGTTTGCGTGTGTGCAGGTACAAAGAAAGAAATGACATATGCGTTCTCAAAGCATGGCCCACTGTTTGTGAATCCAAAAATAGATGTCATATAGTCTTCAAATATCCCCACGGCTCCTTGGTTTGCTGTCTTTGTTAGACAAATAAATCCCTTTGCTGTGGTGAGGCTTAGTGTTCTGGTGCTGTGTTCCATTCTAATGGAGTCTTCCTGTTTTAAATTTTCTCCCTCATTGCAGATAAACCCATCTATAAGATTGGCTTTAGATTAGGGGCTTAGCCCACTGAGGTAATCTTTATGGTGTTCAAAGCTTGTGTAGTATGCTATTTTCTTGTTATGTTGTGATGTTTTCCCAATTGTAAATGACCATAGGAGTGGCCGGGAAATCAGGGAGACTGGTTGGGGTTGCAAAGGTGTTGCGTGAGTGTGGGTCACCTCGGCAGCCCTGGAACATTCTGGCAAACCTTGAAATCTGTACAGAACTACTCTCCCTGCAGCACCCAAGCGCACATCAGCTCAGACCAAGAGGGTGCTCTGAGTGAGAGACTACACTGATGATACTCTGTCCTCTTGTCTCCCCAGGCACAGAATCGTGGATAGAGAGAGCCTTCAGCAAGAGAGAATGTGTTCATATCATAGTGAGTGGAAAAGACCCCCATAGGTGAGTGATGCCGCAAACTGTTTCACTGCATGCTGCTGTTTAAAGTGGTGAAGCGAGCAAAACCTGTGTGAGAAAATCGTTTCCCCGTTTCAACTCTTGCCCGGTTTATTTCTCTCTCTCTATCTCTCTTTTTTTCCTGTAGTGTCAGTCTTTCACAGCCACTGCCCTGCCCTGGGTGACAAAGCAAGAGTTTAGCACAGTGCCCTGCTCCCCTCCCCCACCACAGAGGAAACAAGCTGTTTGTTTGGATAAACAGAATAGCATAGCTTGAGGGCGCAAGAGAGAAACATGGGTTTTCCCAGGATCAAATCATCCTTCAGTAGTACAAATGTTTATTCTGATGCAGGCCGAAACACACAGGATAGACATGGCGTGCTTTTACTTCATGGGATGAAGGAAACTTTGTATTGTTGTCAAATGTTCCTGATTCAGAGCCTTAAGGAGTTTAAACAGTGATGGCATATCTCTGTTTAATGTCTTCAACAGACTACAAATGCAGTTGTGATATGCATCCCTCTAATGTTCTCAATGGATTGATATCAAATATTGTCTGTGAAGTATTGTACCCAGAGGAAAAGAGAGACAGATATCCAGAAAAGTCTCCCAAGATAAAACACAATCCTTTAGATGTCACTTCCCTTATCGCCAACTGCCACTTCCTGTGATACTTTGTCCTCAATTTCCCCCCTCCCTCCTCCCTCTCTCTCGACCCTTTTCTCCTCCCCTCCCTCATGTGCTGTTGCGGCCGTCTGATTGGCCAGCATGTGGGGCTGCCCCCGGGCATCTCCACCAGTCAGAACGACAAGGCGGAGCGCCTGGCGAAGAAACGACAGCCTGGCGGAGAAATGGTCCATCAGCAAACACACCCAGCTCAGCCCGACCGACGCCTTCGGCACCATCGAGTTCCAAGGAGGGGGACACTCTAACAAAGCCATGGTGACTGGTCCACTCGTCTCCGTGTCGAAACCACTGAATTCAAACGTTTTATTTACCTTTGAAATGTCATTTGAAGTGTTCATTCGAAAAGGCACTGATTTCATTGTAAGGAGGCACAGGTGGTGTCTCTTATCTGTCAACTCAAAACCCCTCTCCGCGCGTGCTGTGTGTGTGTGTGTGTGTGTGTGTGTGTGTGTGTGTGTGTGCGCTGCAGTACGTGCGCGTGTCGTACGACACCAAACCCGACCTCCTGCTGCACCTGATGACCAAGGAGTGGCAGCTGGACCTCCCCAAGCTGCTCATCTCGGTCCACGGAGGGCTCCAGAACTTCGAGCTGCAGCCCAAACTCAAGCAGGTGTTTGGGAAGGGCCTCATCACGGCTGCCATGACCACCGGGGCGTGGATCTTCACGGGCGGGGTCAACACAGGTGGGTGGAGCGCGGCGACCACGACGTCCATTTGTTTGTCTGTGAAACATGTCCTACGTCCGTGGCTCAGTTTCAGTGTTTTTATGCATAATCGGTGTGTCTGTCGTTGATGGCTCTAAACACTTAAAGACATTGTTAGCTAGCAGACCGATCGGAGGAAAGGCCCCACATTATTGGACATACACATTGGCACAGGGCGAGGGCAAAGAGACAATGAAAGAGAGGTGTAAGGAGAGAGAGGAGATGGAAGGGTGAATAATTGATGGACAGATGATTTTTCGGACAGAGAGAGCTGGAGAGAGAGAGAGAGTGTCAGGCAAGACATGGAATGAGATGACCTCCAGTCGTGACTGAAGATAGCCCGACGGAGAGGTCTGTGTGTGTGTGTGTGTGGGTGGGCGGGCGGGTGTGTGTGTGGAAACAGAGCTGCTCCCTTTCAACTGCGGCAGGTAGCTTGGTAGTGTAGAGGAGATCATATTGGATGTATCTATGTATATATCATTGTATCATCATAACAAATGAATAGACTTGTAGGCGTGTATTAGTTGTGTGTACGTGTATCTGCATATGTGCGTCCTGTGTCGAGGTCTGTTCCTTATCCCATCTCTCTCCCTGTCTCTCTCTTTCTCTCCTCCTGAAACGCATACAAACACACTGACACAAACACACACACAACACACACATGTTCCTCAACTCTATAAACCACTGAATGTTCAGGAGTGATTCGGCATGTGGGTGACGCGCTGAAGGACCATGCCTCTAAATCTCGGGGAAAGATCTGCACCATCGGCATCGCCCCCTGGGGCATAGTGGAGAACCAGGAGGACCTGGTGGGAAAAGACGAGAGTTACACAGTGTGTGTGTGTGTGTGTGCGTGTCTGTGTGTACGTGTGTGTCTGCGAGTGTGTATATGTATCGTGTATCTAGCCTGTGTGTGTGCGTGTGTTTTGCACACGTGTCCTTTACTCATCCCCAATAATAACCTCGACACACTTGCGGTATGTTATAGCCGGTTTGTTATGTAGCCCGCTGAGTCAGCAGAACCGGGATGGTCGTAAACGTAGCCTTGAGGTGGGCCAAGTAATGACACCACAACAGCACCGTGTCAAGCCTCAAGAATCTAACCGACCGCACCGTGATAAACACTCTTGGCCTCGCTAAGTGTTTTTTATGGCCGTTAGGTGGTTCGACCGTACCAGACCATGTCCAACCCCTTGAGCAAGCTGACGGTGCTGAACAGCCTCCACTCCCACTTCATCCTGGCTGACAACGGCACCACGGGGAAGTATGGCGCCGAGGTGAAACTCCGCCGGCAGTTGGAGAAACACATCTCCCTGCAGAAGATCAACACACGTGAGTGGAGTGCCCCCGCCTCTCACACGCTTTACAGCCAGCGCCGACGTTCTCCAATCACAGCCAGCATACTGCTGGAGATCCCCGGAGATCTCCAATCACAAGCCAGCGCCTACTGGTGTAGAACCGTTGGGTCCCCGATCACTAACCAGCATACTGCTGTAGAACCCCAGGGTTCTCCAATCACAAGCCAGCATACTGCTGTAGAACCCCAGGCTTCACCAATCACAAGCCAGCATACTGCTGTAGAGCCCTGGAGATTTACAATCACAAGCCAGCATACTACTGTAGAACCCAGTCTCAACCAACCATAAGATCCAAGTCGCTGAGTTTGGGTGTGGTGTTTTAGGTAATGTAATAAGTACGAAAGATAAATACAATCCAGGGCCAATTTTGAAGCCAAGTCCATTTTCAATCTAACATACAGCACTGGTAACACCCGTGCATTAGATCAGTTAGGTTATTGAGTTCACATTGTGCCAGCTACATCTTGGCCAGTGTTTTGGATCCACAGTGAATAATGCAGTGAGACTTTGCCTGCGGTGGTTTCCATTCTAGACTGGAACTTACTCCTTTTTTAGCTTCTGCTTTGCTCTCTCTAGCAGTCCTGCTCTTACTTACCTCCGACAAACCCTGCAGATCTGTCTGAGGAAATGGATGTAAACACACACACGCTTTCTCTCTTACGCTCACACACACACACACGCACACACACACACACACACAGACATGCACACACACACACAGACATGCACACAACTGCCCATGTAGAGAAGCAGTTCAGTCTGATTATGCAGAAACAGTAATGACATTGCAGCCAATTGTGGTATTGTAAGAGCACATCAGTTAAATTGGACTTTCTGTGTTTAGAGAGAGTGTAGGTGTGGGTGTGTGTGTGGATGTGTGTGTGTTGTGCTTGTTGTTCCTGGCCCTTGTCATATTGCATTTCTCATCCTCCTATTTCCAGTGTATTACTGAGTCAAGGAGCCGAAGGGATTTGCATAAATACAAAATACACACACACAAGCACAGAACACGCACACACACATCTCTGCCGCGGCTGAAAATAGACCTCTAAATTGCATTATTTCTAACAGCCCATAGGCAAAAATGAACTCAGAGAAATTGTGTCTTTTGTGGGTCTTATTAACCAAATCTACTTGTGATTGATTGTACCAGTCGGCAACGTTCATCAACAGAGGAGCTCAGTTTTCATTTGCGTCTGTTTACGTCCTCTGTGCTCATGATACGCAGAGGCAAAACACGATCCGTTTCACTCCTGAAAGCGACACTGTAGTTCGAATCACCGCCTTTCTGGAAGGGACTTCCTCGGAGTGAAATGCTAGACGGGATGATCTCGCATCATCTGTCCACCTCTCACCTCGTCATCCGTCAAACCGCCAGAGCTGCATGCGTGTGTCACATGACATACCCCACATTGCCATTCAGAATGCGCTATGGTGCTGAATTCTTCCGAAGGCACGGCGGCGCCGAATCGTTGCTTTGTACACGGCTGCTACATGTGATATGCGGTTGGCAGCGCTGGCACGCTCACCCTCGGACCGTGCCGGGGTTGTCGACGTGGGTTGAAAGCGCGCTCTGGGCCATGTCATGTCACCGAGGGCCGCGACGGCCGACCGACGCGCTGTGCGGCGTCGCCAGGAAGCAGGAAGAGAGTGACTTCCCTGTTCTCCGTCCGGTCACGTGACCAGTGGGCTTCCCTTGTCATCCTATGCCTGGGCTCATATGAAAGGGGGCTGGGGAGGCAAAGGGACGCCTAGTTGTCATAGCAGCATCTAACAGCATGGTCACCATTCCACCAGCCGACAACCCCCCCCTCCTCTTCCCCTCTCTCCCTCTCTTCCTTCCTTCCTTCCTTCCTCTCTCTCTCTCTCTCTCTCTCTCTCTCTCTCTCTTCTCTCTCTCTCTCTCTCTCTCTCTCTCTCTCTCTCTCTCTCATCTCTCTCTCTCTCTCTCTCTCTCTCTTCCTTCCTTCCTTCCTCTCTCTCTCTCTCTCTCTCTCCTCTTCTCTCTCTCTCTCTCTCTCCTACTCTCCCTGTCTCAGCCCCACCCCCCCCCCCTCTCTCTCTGCCCTCGCGCCGCATGATTACAGGCGTCTAATGTAACCCTTGTTTCCTGTGCCTGTGTTGGAGCTGTCTCCGGTGGCACTACCAGCCGCTGTCTGTTCAGAGGTGCAGCATGGACTGGATTTGATTACCTGTCCACACTCGATAGAGGCCACGGCCAGCCTCCTCTCAGGAGAGGCTGCTGGGATAGCGACACAGCCCCTGGGTCAGTCTCGGCTTCTTTATATATATATATATATGCCAATGAAAGGAGAAATAGATGAGAAACTTGACAGCCAAGGAAAGGATGATGCAGGTGGCTCGGAGCTGGGTCTGTGCATGCCGGAAAGTTCCAGCAACATCACATCCTCCTGGCTGAAGAGAAGGAGTTGATCTGTCAGCCGTGCGTCATTATGCATATCCTTCTCTCACTTTTTGCGTCAAGCATTGGCTCACATTGAAACCATTCCATTGGTTCTAACAGACACTGAACGCTGTTGCAATGTGAGCTTATGCACCCAAGGGCTTTGCAATCAGTGGACATTTGAGAAATAGTTCGAGAGATTATGAACTTAATGCTATGGTAATGTATAGCAATATCATATTAAAGTAACATTACATACAATATACAAGTTAGTCATTTGAAGGGCTTTCCCTTTTGTGTAAAATGATAGCATTTTGCTTTAGTAGACTGTTGTGGATCATCTACCA
>NC_090077.1:5520084-5550561 GCF_038355195.1 Osmerus mordax | reverse complement strand
GTGGCGCTGGGCATTATTTTTGTCCTGCCAGACCCCCCCCCCCCCCCCCCCCCCATCAACCAGAAGCTGTGTCTTAAGCCTCCCTCATCCGAGGCCCCTTATCAGAGATTTCACACAGGGAAACACACTTTGACATTCTGAAGGGAAACTAGCTGACAGCTCTCAGATACCAGCCCAGCCACAACAAGGCCGTGGGTTTGTCTCGAAGACCGACGCTTTATGGGGCCAGTGTCAATATCGGTACATCAACATCGAGAGAGAGAGACAGAGAGAGAGAGAGAGAGAGAGAGAGAGAGAGAGAGAGAGAGAGAGAGAGAGAGAGAGGGGGTCGTTGATGAAGGTGGTTATGAGGAACGGCAGAAGGGCTTTTCCATCCACCCACTGAATATGACACGTACACGCCAAGGCGGCTAGTCTCACACGGGAGGGACGCGCTTCAAAAACGACCACGAAAAAAGAAAAAAAAACACTCCTCATGAACCCTTGAGTCGTCTAACGCTCCCCCCCCCCCCTTCCCCCTCCCCCCCCCCACCCTCTGCCCCCTTCTCTCCCCCCCCCCCTCCCCTCCTCCGCCTCCCAGATGATTGACATGATGTACTTTGTGATCATCATGCTGGTGGTGCTGATGAGCTTTGGCGTGGCTCGCCAGGCCATCCTCAACCCCAACGAGGACCCCTCCTGGATGCTGGCCCGCAACATCTTCTTCATGCCTTACTGGATGATCTACGGGGAGGTGTTTGCCGACCAGATCGACCGTAAGCAGCCACCCCAAAGTCTCCGCCCCCCTTAAGATTCCCCCCTTTTGTCGGTTCAGATCTGTTCCCGGTCAATAAAGTTTTGTGGTACTTGGAAAACACGGTTGCTGGGCTTTAAGAGGGACAACTCTGGAAGCAGGTAATGTCGCTTGGGGCGTAACTGCCTCGGCTAAGGTGTGCGATTTCTTACGCTTGTTTCAAACTTTAGTCTCCGAGTGTGTGAGATGGGTATGGATCGAGTGTGTGTGTGTGTGTGTGTGCGCGCGCACGTGCGAGAAGGTGTGTGCTTGTGCACCAAATGGGAGGAGTGGCCCAAAGACAAGAGATCTGAAATAATGCTGTCGTTCTCTGTTTCAGATGTGCATAGTAGGAAGCTACAGCACAGGCTGAATGCAAAACTCTGGCTGATCGAAAAACACTTTCGACCTCACGGAACCTGGCGAAATAATGGTCCATCCCACATTGCCTTGTTCAATTCAGAATGCCAGTAAATCTACAGATATAGACCCGACCTTTTCCCCTCCCACCTCCTCCTCCTCCTCCTCCACTCGCCATCCCAGCCTCGCTGCCATGTCATATCCACACCCACCACTAGGGGCCACTAGAGACACCGGGAGTGCATGCAGCGATCCACACTCTGGGGTGAAGGAGCCCATTATCACTGATCTCGGATCAGCGCAACTTCCCCCAAAGTCCAAGTTGCAATCATTGGGGGGAGGGGGGAGGGATGGTTAATAGGGGTGAAACTGAGCCGAGTTCAGCCTCTAAGGGCAACTTCATCCTCCACTTGTCACGCGACGCGCATATCAATGTGGTTCCACGGCAGTGGCACGCTGTTATTAGGTTTCTATTGTTTTTCTATTGTTTTCGGATTATCTCCCTCGATTATGGACAGTATGAAAACGTCAAAGGATTATCGACTGATACTCCTTTGATCGTCTCTGTTGTCGGGAAAGTGGCCTGCCTGGTAAACAATCTGCCGCTCACGTTGTCATGTCCATCTCCCTTACCTTCTCCAGCTTAGCTTTAGCAACTTCCCCACAACGCCATCGAGACATTCACATACGATATACTCCCTTAACCGTAAAACACGAGCTCACATATATGAACATGATGACAAGCACACACATATGCACATGCTTACACGACACACACACACACACACACACATTGGAGTCCAGTGTATATACACGTGCACGCCATCACACAGTAAAAGCACACACCGCACACAGACACGCACGCACACACATCAACCTCCTTTCATCATTGGCAATCAGTTTTTTCACGTGGTTCAGTTGTCAGAGTTTTTATTTTATTTTTACGAGCCAATTCTCAAAACGTACAATTTGCGAAGAGTAAAAAAAATTACTTCAGTTCTCTATCTTTGGGCTGCATTGTGTGATCAATTGAAATCAAAGAGACGAGTATGAATAAAACATTATTTATAAAGGTAAACAAACTAACGACCTTCTAAGTATGAGCATTGAGTGTCCCTGTTATAAGCCACCGCAACTGAACCATCATGGATGGAAAAACACATGATGTATCCTAAATACATTCAAACTGTATATGTAGTAGCCTACGGCCATTACGCAGCAAGGCAATGGCGAGCACATGTGACAATATCATTTAAACATTCTTGACATGTTTAAATATATTGGGAAAAGCAAGTTACAATGAATATATTTTGGGGATATATTTGGCGAAAACAACATTTCAGCACATGAGACCGTTCAAATTCATGCTATTGTCCACTCCTTCCACCCCTCCCCCCCCCCACCGCATCTGTCTGGTTTGTTTGCAAACTTATTGGAACATTTGTTTTTCCTTTTTTGAGTGTCGTTGATATCAGTTTCCTGTTTGCCTGTATGTTTGCATAATTGTTTTATGTCATGACGTTCTTACTTTGATTTTGAAATTACTATCAATTTGTTCTGACTCGCATGTTTCAGTTACTACTCTCGCACTTACCTGCACAGTGGTTTTCGCGTTGATATTTATCATTTTGCGGATTCCATTCAGACTGCCCGCCCGACCGCCTGAGCGCGGACGATCTGGGCTAACTGCAGTCTCTCTGTGTTTGTGTTGCCGTGGCGTGTAGCCCGTGCGCATGAACATCACCACCGACGACGGGGTGGTTGTGGCGCTGCCGGCCTGTAAGACCGGCGCCTGGATCGTCCCCGCCATCATGGCCTGCTATCTTTTGGTGGCCAACATCCTGCTGGTCAACCTGCTCATCGCTGTCTTCAAGTACGTGACTCCACACACGTCACCCAAATGACAAGACGATGCGATACCACCATGCATGCGTGTGGATTAGAAGGGAATTTGGTTAGTGTCGTACACGGCAAGTCTGTGATATAAAGCTGAAAAAATGAATGACAATGGTTTTCCCTTGGCCAGTGATCTCTAATTGATCTGTCTGTCGGAGGCCGTAAGGATGCACGACAATGAAAAGAGTTGACTCCGTTTATTAGTCGAGCTGCTTGGATCGTGTGACCTTTCCGCGACAGAGTGGTCCGATGAGTGAGGCACAAACGTACTTATATACAATGGATAGACAAGTTCAAATATAGTGTCCACGGAACATTTCCTTACATGGTCAACCATGGTCAGCAAATGGGAGTACAGTGTAAAGGGCAAACAGGTGATGGCATCATAACTCATGGAAGTCCTGTTTTTACATCTTTCCTTCTTGCTGCTTCCAGAGCGTTATGACCGAATGCTTCCCATGTCTATATGTGGACTGTAAGGGGCCTCACTGTACGACCTCTTGACCTCTTGTTAAATGAACCACGGCGGCCCGGGTTCTTGGGGGGGGGGGGGGGGGGGGGGGGGGGGCTGTTTGACGCGCATTTGACTCCCTGCTTCGTCTGACTTCTCCAACAGCAACACCTTCTTCGAGGTCAAGTCCATCTCCAACCAGGTGTGGAAGTTCCAGCGCTACCAGCTCATCATGACCTTCCACGAGAGGCCCGTGCTCCCCCCTCCCCTCATCATCTTCAGTCACATGACCATGGTCCTCAAGCACCTCTGCTGTCGCTGGCGGAAACACGACGATGACGAGAGAGACTACGGCTTGAGTCAGTGACACCTCGGTTTCAACTGAAATGGATTATTCAGTATGGCTTAATCGTGCCTCATAATGGGATTCATATTCTTGTAGTGCTTCGGTCAGGCAAGCACAGATAAGCATTAAGACACAGATGGCAAGCTATCCTACAATTTGCCAAAGAATTGAAGATGGTTCAACTTGAACGTTTTGCACATGCAGCAAACTGCACTGCATGCATTGTTGGGACTTGTTTTGTTTTCGTTGCTTTCCTTTTCCTAACCGAGCATCTGTTGCCCGCGACAGAGCTGTTCATCACCGAGGACGAGCTGAAGAAGGTGCACGACTTCGAGGAGCAGTGCATCGAGGAGTACTTCATGGAGAAGGACGACCGCTTCAACTCCTCCAACGACGAGAGGATCCGCGTGACGTCGGAAAGGTTGGGGTGCCACTTCACGAGTCAACTGTACACGCTGCACTCAAAAGAATACTATACTATGTACAGTACCAGTCAAAAGTTTGGACACATTTTCCCATTTGACTGGTACTGTATATTTCATGTATTATATTACGTATATTATATATTCCATTATTATATATTACACGTCGCTAATATTACACTTAGACGCTATTTCGGATATCTCTCTGTCGTTCCAATTTCTCTGCTGTTCCCGGCTCCTTGCCCCGCGTCTCCTGTGTCAGGGTGGAGAACATGGCCATGCGCCTGGAGGAGGTCAACGAGAGAGAGCACTTCATGAAGGCCTCCCTGCAGACGGTCGACATCCGCCTGGCCCAGATGGAGGAGCTGATCGGCCGCATCGCCGTGGCCCTGGAGCGCGTGACGGGCGTGGAGCGCGGCGAGGTCAACAAGGTGCGCTCCCGCACCTCCTCCGACTGCACCGACTCGGCGTACGTCCTGCGCCAGAGCAGCTTCAACAGCACGGAGGGCAACCCGTACCGCCTGCAGGAGGCGCTGGAGGGCGGGGCCGAGGGCTCCATGTCCCCGCCGTCCCCGACGGGCATGGCGCCGCGCTCGCGGAGCCACTCCTTCTACGTGGGCGGCGGGCGCGAGCGCGGCGGCGCCGGCGACCGGGCGGACAGCTTCTTCAAGGAGCGCTCCCTCAGCCTGCACCGGGCCAACAGCTCGCAATCGGTGGCGTCCGGAGCCGCCACCAGGGAGTCTAAGCCCCTCCCCCTGGCCACGCTGTCCGTCTCCCAGCAGCACCGCCCGTCCTCCTGTATCGACATCTACGTGTCGGCGTCGGACGAGGCGGGGCCCGGTGAGTCCTTCCTGGACCCGTTGAGGATGGGCTCGCCCTTGCGCCGCGAGTCCTCCCTCCACTCGGAGATCATGGAGGCGGTGCTGTCGGGAGGGCGGGAGTACGGCGGCAGGCCGGGCGACAGGCACTCCGAGGGCGGAGGGGCGGTGTTCGAGGACAGCGCCGCCGCCGACCTGTCGCTGTGCTCCGCCCACCTGCTCCCGGACGGCGCGCTGCCGCCCTGGGACGTGGAGCCCTCCCCGCCGCCGTCCGCCGGCCTGCTGGAGCGCTCCAAGAGCAGCCGCTACCTCTCCGCCTCCGGGGCGGGCTTCCTGGACGAGCCGCCGATGGTCAAGTCCCACAGCATGATGTTCACGCCGCGCAGCTGCTACGGGGGCCTGGGGGCGGGCGTCCAGGTGAAGGCGGCCGAGTACACCAGCATCACCGACTGCATCGACACGCGCTGCGTCTCCACGCCGTACACGCCGGCCGAGCGCTCGCACTCGCCCGGGGGCTCCACCTCCTTCCCCTTCGACAAGCCCCAGGACATGATCGCCTCGCACCCGGAGCGAGAGGCCGAGCTCAGCCACACCGAGTCGGACCCCGAGGACCCGGAGGAACTGCTGCCGGCCCCCGAACCCCACCGCCTGGGGGGCCTCGGGACCCCCCACCGCTCCACCTTCTCCAGGATGGAGCGGGCCAACAGCTGCTCCTCGGACGACTCCCACCCATCCCTGGCCCTGCCCCACAGGAAGAGCCTGTCGGTGAGCGAGCGGATGGAGAGGGGGGGCGGCGCCGGGGGGGACAGGGGCCGGGGGCTGGGGGCCCGGAACCCCTTCCTCAGGAGCAAGTCAGGGGCCAGGCCCGAGGCAGACAAGACAGACAGCCTTTCCATGAGGAAAATGGCGGCTCCCTCTGCCTTCCGTAGCTTCGACAGCAGGCACAACTACACGTGACAATGAGGAGGGGGTGGGCACATCGTTGTTCTTCAGTATGACAGGGCCGGGGGGCCGGGGGGGGGGGGGGGGGGGGGTGGGGGGTGGCAGGGGGAGAGGTGGTATGAGTTTAGGGACAGGGTCCCAGCAGTCTAAAGAGGTACAGTATGACTCTAGGGTAGTTTCACCTCCTCCCGTAGCTTACACTAACTAGGTGTTTGGTGATGAAAGTTTTTGTTGTGCTGTCTTCCGCCATTTTGTCCAGTCGACATGCTGTCACCGTGTTATACATCACAACATCAATCATTATTCCACCTATAGTATGGTAATTGTTCTCTTAACTGTCTGATACAGTAGTCTAGTCTCGAATTGAGATCGGTAAACAGATTGACGTGGCCTCGGGGCTGGATGTCTGTCCCATTCCTTGCTTGGCTGCCCTTTCTACCTCCTCGCCCAGTAAACTCCCCAATCCAGAGGATGCTACTGATGGCTGCTTGTGTTTCTCCCAACACCTGTAGCAATATTGGGCTAGTGTCAAGCAGTAGGGACTCCAGCTGCACACACATGATGAATGAGATGTCTAGTGAGAGAATGGAACCACACTCAGAGTAGCTGGAAGTCCTTAAAGAAACTGGTTTGTAACTATTTTCTGTTTCCTCTCCTTTGAACCATTTATCATGGGTGTTACATAGTCCTACAACAGGGCAGCAAAAGCAAAAATCTATTTTAAGATGGGAGATTCTCTGCATACTGTATACCACGGCAGTTTTCACCTCAGATCCTGTGACACACACATGCACACACTAGGGCATACTGACAGGCAGCATGAAAGGCCCTGTGTGATGCCATGTAGACTGCAGTGGCAATTTATTCATATTATACCGAGGTTGCAGTTCCCCATATTGAATCTCAGTTCTGAACACAAGAGAGAGCTGTGAGCCTATTTAAGGAGTCTTCCTGGAAGCGCACATTAAAATTGAACGCGTAAAAAGTGGAACTATTATTTTGAAACCAAACAATCATGGAGCATTGCTGGTACTGGTGCCGTTCTTCCGCAATGTCTGCAGGCGATGTTTTCTGTGTTAAAGGTCTGACACTAGGCCGCGACTATCACCTGGATCCGTCCTTATACTTTTCTGTCATTCACTCCTTCTGTCATTTCGTTTTTTCTTTCCAAAACAAGTTCCCACACAAAAGTTCAAAACTCCTCCAGCTGACCACGGTTTCAGGGACCGTCGACCATTTCAATTTGCGAGTCGTGTCCATTTTGAAGACCAAAAAGGAACGGCGAGATATTCAGTTTCAAAAGGAGAGAGGCAGCCTCCCAGATGAATGAACACCCAACTAACCCATGCGTGGATGTGTTCTGCATTCATTCAGTCAGCTCTCTCAGCAATGCATTTTTAAGAAGGAAAGGTAGATTTCAGGTTGAGATCAGAAGATGGCAGAGAATCAGTACGTTTTGAAATCTCTTATTTCTTGATATTGAAAAAGTCAGACAGGAAAAGAATACCTCGCCAAGAAACTTTTTCAACAGTAGAAAAGAGACGAGTGGCATTTACATGACATATTCTCCAATCAGTCATTTTTCATGTTTGTGTTTTTATATTTGCTCTACTTCATTGATTATATTGTATTCATTTTTGATTGATTATTAGATTTATTGTCATAGCTTCTTGCTTACTATTAAGAAGTGATTGCCTGTTTGAAATACTAAATTTTTTAATCTTCTCAGTGATATTTTGTCTAATTTAAAGTATTTTGAATTATTACAAGATTTTAAAATGAATAAAAGGTGACACCTATAAGCACTAAATGCTGATGTATTATATTATTTACTAAATATATTATATATGACTATATTGTAAATCTGAATCATATTTGAAGTATTTCATAAATTCCTATATGTTTTTCACCAAATGGATTAAGAGTTATCTAAGTACTGAAGTAATTTAGTTGACATGGCAATACAGCTGCAAGCATTACCAAATGTAAGGCATCTTGTTGGCAAGGAGTGGCAACATTGACAGATACTCAACATGAAATGTGCTTATTTTAAATTCCTTTATATATTGCAACACATTACCAAGATCACTTCCTCTTAATCTGTAGTCCTCCAGTGGTTCATTTATTGTAAATCTATTCCTCGAGACAGTGTTTATCTCCGGCATGTTACAGCTTGTAATACTGGAGAAAACACATTGATTTCATGCTTTAAAAACACATTGCGCAAGACACTAGGAGAACTAGGACGTGAGTCCGGCATTCTGGGTAACGTTGTTCTTCTGACCGGCTGCTCTCTCTGTATCTTTGCTCTTGTTCTAAATGTTTGATTTGCCTTATACATGTCCAGTACTGTGTTATCAGCGCCTTTCTTCACTGGTGAGGTTGTACTGGCCGAGAGAGCTGTAAAGTATGAATTTGCACACCAAAAATAAAAGAGAGACATTTTATTAGAAAGAAATATATATATTTTAAAATATATATATTTTAAAATATATCTCTTCAGTAGAAGGCTTCCACTAAATCACTGTGCTTCATACATTCAACCCAAACTCTTACGGGAACTTAAATCTCAAATGTCCTGTGTTCTCATTGCAGAAAAGGAAATGTGATATCATGACCTCTCACTCTAATGGTGTTCTGCCAAACTCAACCCCTGTTGTTTGCACAGGGTTCAAAGTTCAAGATGACCATTGCAGTCATGAGCAGTGTGAGCAGGTACACTGTAGGCCAGTAATTATGTGGGTGGATTTGATCCTGATTTGGCTTAATCTGCTTTCCCACTGAAGGACAAAACAGCCTTTTATACCATCGCTACATCCACACTTATGTACCTGAATGGACTGGATAGGTTTGATAACAGAACAATCAGGTGGATATCATGTTGCACCCCATCCATTCCCTTCAGATATACACAAGTGCCTAGTGGACAGAGTAACAGCTAGGAATACAGTTTGTTTTGTTTTTGGTCCATAGGAGTGTGTTGGTTTGGGTTGTTTAGTCTGGTCTATGCCAGTGAGTTCAGCGGTCTTCTCACCTGTTTCATGTTTCCTAAAGGAGGACATGAAATCATACCCATGTCCATAGCACTTCTTAACTCATGTGTAAATGCTTTGTACATGTTTTGTATATGTTGCCGTGGCTGTTGTACAAGATATGACTATATCTAATCAAAGGGAGGTCTGTCTGTGTGTGTGTGTGTGTGTGTGTGTGTGTTGTGTGTGTGTGAAAGAGAGAGGACCCTGAAGCAGAGATGACAGTAGTCTGATACTGAGATGTGTGCCAATGCGATCCAACTAAAACCCAATGTACAGTATTTTTTAAATATTTTCCTATACTGTAGCATACAGTTTTGTGAATCATAGACTACGGTTATAATGCCAATGAAGTTTTTATTTTCCTCAAATATGTCAGTGAGTACTTGTACGCTAAAGAGGAGTCCGAGCACATGTTTTTTTTCTGCAATAATACTGATATTGTAGTTTGAAATCGAGGGTACTTACATTCCTGCAGGCTCACTTTAGTGTAATTTCATGCATGCGGTTCTTCCACTGGGATTGTACAGATATGAACTCTGTAAAACTCTGAGAGAGAGAGATTATACATTGATTCACAGTAGTGAGTATTTGGATGCAAATACACATCTGTATTCTTCAATGTGAAAAGGATTCTGTCCGGCATGCATTAATAAATAAAGAAATTAATAAGTACATTTGCCTTTTTCTTTTGTTTTCTGTCTTGCTTTTTTTCAGCCACAAATGTGGGTATATATTGGGTAATTGTGTATAAGCCAACTACAAAAGATACAGATTTTTTATTTAATCATATTTCTATAGGGCCTTGGAGTAGCTTCATGTCGGTACTATTCAGCCAGTTCCCATTAATATTAATGTACATAATCGTGCTGATGACGATATATGATGATATAGGCCTACTGACGTTTGAACTCCTTCAGCGTTTTTGTTATGAATTTGTGAACATCAAAGATACGCCCTTTGTCTCTGACACTGCAAAATAACATCTCCTGCGGTTCACATTTACAGCTGGCAGACTGCCCCTTTCAATTCAATGTGCGCGGGACAGGTTTCGTGCGTCAGTTTCCTGTGCTCAAATCTAGAATGCGTAGATGACATCTTGCTATAAAAGGCCATGTTTACTGACCCATATAGAACAGTAGGTAGACCTACTTGAAAGTAGGATATTCATGGGCGTTCGCTTTGGTTCAAAATAGCTTAGTCTTAACCAGACTGGGTTTCCTACTTTTAACCGGTGCATGACAGCGACGCGCGAGTTCAGCTTCAGTTCAGAGGAAAGAACATTCTGTTCTATACACGTGGGCGTGCTCTCTCTCTCTCTCTCTCTCTCTCTCTCTCTCTCTCTCTCTCTCTCTCTCTCTCTCCTCTCTCTCTCTCTCTCTCTCTCTCTCCCTCTCTCTCTCTCTCCCTCTCTCTCTCTCTCTCTCTCTCTCAAACACACCCACCACCCACCAGGGTAAAGAGTTCGTTGAAATAACTTGTCAATAACAACGTGCACTCATTCTACTCGTGAGAAGGGTAGTAGCATTTTCTAGAAGATAGATATCGTTTTAGTTTTGCACTTCTGGTCCCATCGTTGTCGTTATATACTCCCTTTCATTTTCCAGCCTCTTTGTAACAGTATATTTCATTGAAATCAACAGTGGCGCATTGCGTTTTCCGCAGAGTTATTACATCCGTATGTGCTCCTAAATCATTACCAAAGTCTCCTTTGTTTTGCATGGGACTTGTGTAGGGAAAGGGAAGCACAGATCCAAAAGGAGGCGGGTGCACACCGAAGCTCAGCAATATTTTCCCAGAACTGTGTCCTTGGATGAACCCCCCATTGCATTCAGGGAACGAGGAGTTTACATCGAAGAGAAAGCTCTTGTTACGCACAGTCCTATTGGCTAGACTGTCCTGCCCGGGTGCTTTCTTGATATTATAGGCTAGACACATCCTCTGATGCATTTCTGTTCCAATGAAGTTCTATCTGATAATGAATGCATGATATCTGATATGCTCCAGCCATAGGCTATTATGCGAGGCCATATGATTCATAAATTGTTGACAGTCTTTCCGGCAAACGTTTGTAGCAATGCGTTTCAAAGGGAAAGACTAATTTAAGCGATTTCACTTCTTACTTTAAGTGCAATGTAGACTACTTTTAGAAGGATCATGAAACATTCTTAGGCTATGGAAAGGGTAAAACCGCGAAATGGCTACTCCCTTCGCCTGAAAGCCCGGACATGTGTGACATTTTCAAAATAGCGAACTGCTACTCGGGGGTTACGAGGATAGTTGCATACATATGGGTAAACATGTTGGTAAACGGGAAACCAGAGAACGACCACTCTACTTCCATTCAGGAAACGAAGGTGTGCACTAGATTCAATCACTGCCATTACATGTAGAAGGTAACCTACATTAAAACAATTGCTGGATTTGACCCTAGTGCAGTTATTGGAATCTATGTGCTGCTACGTTAACCGTTATGGATTTCCTGCTCTTGAAAAAGACGTCGCCTAATGTTTGCTCTCCCTACTATTGGTCAACCGCTCCCTCAATCAATCAATGAACGGGCTCTTCCAAGTAAATACGTCAGGGTTAGTAGTAGCCAATAGCCAGGACGCTTTATTCCGACTCTCTGGGATTCCTCGAAATTGTTCCTTGGAGTTGGGAGGACTCATTGCTCTTGCAGTAAAATAGAACAAGTTGTCGCATGTGAGCGCACAGACAATCTGGTTATCTCAACAGCGAACTTATCTTGCTTCGTTCTGTGATATTTACACGCGAGGACATGCTTTTGTCTATTTTGTTTGTTCCAAGTTAACAGACGGATGTATTTAAGTGAAAAACAGACAAACATTTAAGTTGACACGTGTGGATGTCTCACCACGTTTCCTGACCTTCCTGTGGCGAAGTGATTCAGGGAAGCTGCTGCGCACGGGTTTTTTTCTATCTCAAGTCGGAATTGTTTGAGCGGGTTTATCGATGATGATGATGTCGGAAACTGATGTCGACGCTAAATGTTTAGTCTCAATTTCAAATCCACAGTCTACAGGGCACGGTTGTCCAGATATTGGGGAAACTGATGACTTGACCAAAGAAAACCAGGAGAACAGGACTTTATTGATGGTGGCGATGATTTTGTTGGACCTAAATAAATGCAACCAAAGCTCACTTAACGTATCATCTGGCATGGGCACTACAAGGTGCTTGGCAGAGAGTGTTACCCAAAACCAGGATATGGGACACCGTGGTCGCCGGTTAACCGGAGACCGTCGGGGTAATGGTCGGGTGCGAAAGGAAGCAAATCAGTCTTGGAACAAGAAGACGGTGATTATGCCGGTGTCTACCGATAAGAGGCATTGCTGTCCTTTTTCCGGCTGCGGGAAAATGTATGGCAAGTCATCTCACCTCAAAGCCCACTTGAGGGTACACACTGGTAAGCATATGCGTTATATTAGTGTTTGTTCAACGTGTTATGTGAAATGTGCAATCATAACATTTCACAACAAAGGGGTCAAGGGTAGGTGTGAGATGTGTTTACGTGGACACAAAACATATAGCTTCGTTTCTTTTAATTACAAGCACGGCAGGGGTGTGACCGCGGGTAAAGAATGAGCGCATGGGGCGGTGCCATATCCTTAAGGGCCACAGGTTGTTAATGTATTGATGGCTATTAGAAGACAGAATCATTTATGTAAACTATTGAGGATAGGTACAACAAAGACCAAAGGTCTTCCAAATCTGTTGAATACTCAAAAATGGAGGTGTTTTGAATAGGCTATATCATACGGGTCACTGCGACATTGCCGCCCACGGCGTCCGGAGATAACCCCAGTGAGGCGCAATTTCCTCATACGTCATGTAACACACTTCACGCTCCCTCACTCATTGGAGTTGTAAACAGGGAACATGTGGTTTCGAGTAGGGCACGTGGGTGGGTGGGTGGTGCACAAGCCACTGCATGTTGTTCACTCATATCACAACAAGAAATTGCACAACGTCCATTTGTCTTTTTTGTTTGATGACGAAAATTCACACCTGCGCTGTTAGTGATACTAAAACTCCTTGTTCTGAATTGATTGAACTGTCATTTGTTAAAAACAATTGCAAAAAATTAAATAAACAAAGTTAAAACTCCCAGATAAATAGGGGATTTGTTTCACAGGAAATACCCTATGTGCACACAAATGACATGTTTACTCACAAAAAAAGGAAAAAATCGAAACGCAGTAGTTTGTCTATCCTTGCAACCAATTGATCGTTTTGTGGGTGTTGCCACACTATGCAAATTTGTAGCTTCGCCTTCCTTCTCCTCCTTCATGGAGAGCAACAGACACGTGATGATTGCTTAGGTGTGTAATTTGGGTATTGACTGGGAGGATAACAGAACAGTGTGTACTTGTTTTATGGTTGGAGCATTTTTGAAGTGAGGTCACCTCAACCTCTGGAGAAGTGCTCAAAATGTCAAGATCAAAATCTTTTGAGATTATTCATTTGCACTTCTGGGAATGATTGTAAAATGGTACCAAACTACACAAATAACGGAATCATTACTGAATGTCTCCGATGACCTCACAGTCTTACCCTGACCTTTTTTACTTCCTTAAAAACCGTGTGTTGACAGGCGAGCGACCCTTCCAGTGCACCTGGCCCGACTGCTGTAAGAAGTTCTCCCGCTCGGACGAGCTCACCCGCCACTACCGCACGCACACCGGCGAGAAGCGCTTCACCTGCCCGCTGTGCGACAAGTGCTTCATGAGGAGCGACCACCTGACCAAACACGCCCGCCGCCACGCCGGCTTCGACCCCAGCATGCTGGAGAACTCGACCGCCAATAGGCGCCGTTCCTCCCTCTCTGCGTCCTCCTCGGATTCTGGTGACCTGGCCGTCGCCGGGGTCTGAGGCACACCCCGTACACACGGCGGGGTTACGTAACGTTACACACACACACACGCTTACTGTACACACACACACACACCGGAGCACAATCATCCTGTGGATGTCTTTGACTTTACGTAGGCTGTGGTTCAATGTAAGACACACACACTGCGCTTGTACAAAGCCCTTCCTGACAGAAAGACATGATGAATGTTGTATTGTAATGTAAATACTGTAGTGTTAGTAGATATATAGGCTAGACTTGGACTGTCAAGAGAACATATGTACCGGCTTTGGTTTGTGTCTTTCCCTGGCAGACTAGCGGTCATTTGTTTCTCTAAACTCTTTACGAAATACAATGTGGTAAATAGGTTCTGTTATACTGGGCCACAATGCCATGTTAAATATTTGATATCAGATCTATACTGACAACACTCTCCAGCACAGACCAGATTGCAAAAGAGCAGTGGACTTTGCCATCACCAATCTGTTACAAATATGTGAATTATATGTGTGATTTCACAGCAATGTTCTCATGAATATGATTACAAAAATATATTACTGGATGTTTGTGCGCAGCTTGAGTCTTCTGTACATGTTTTTGCAGATCAGCAAATAACTGAAGTATTGTCATAAAGGGCCCTCTGGTGGAGGGATGTGATAACAGTCAATAATTATAGCATGTCTGGATATCACAATCACAAGCCTTTGATGTCTGTTTTTACAATTTATACTTTGTTCCATATCCATGTAGATATGTGTGCCTAATTTAATCTAGTTGTTCTAAGAAAATATCAGTTTGAAAGATTCACCTCCCCAGTCACATCTTTTTCAGCGATCTCCTAAAGAGATCACTGTAGGGGTAGATCAGGTTGAGATTGAATGCCATCCCATTTGTGAACAAATAATAGTTGTTGTGAATGAATGCGTACAGTTACCTTTGTGGCTCTTGTACAGATTTGCACATTGCAGCATATAATTGTAAATGTGAGATGGTGAATAGGTTTCTATTTACCAACACTGTGCTATATTCGACACAGTTTGTGCCTTCATGGTCATTTGACTAGTTTTCTAATTGTCCATATGAAAGGCTCAGAATTACATGATACTGTGGGACTGAGACAAGTGTGTGTGCATAGCAGTGTAATTCACTGGCCAGAAGGTTTTATTAATAAAGAATTATCTTCGTATGCCTTTTATTAATTATTTACATACATACATACATACATACATTGATATCAGTGTAAGACCCACGGTTTATTTTAAATTGAATCCTACAGTGGTTCTGTGGGTCTATCAGGGATCTTTATCCCTGATAGAATAATACTAAATGTTCTTTGATTGCAAGAACCAGTCACCAAAACAGCATTCCATTGTTTTTGTGTTTATTGATATTATACACCACACAGAACAAATACATTGTTAAATACTGGAATGGAAGTGTCTACATGACAACAAATTGTAAAAAAAAAAAAAAAAACTGAACACAAAAAAAGAAACGCTTGTGTCTAAATGTAAAAATAAATTACAAATAATATCAAATCAAAACATTCCTTCACAGACTGCAAATCCGCTTAAAATCAATTAATTCAAGAGCAGGACATAAAATACACTTTTCGATATTCGATAATTAAGGCATACTCTAATAGCAAATCAACCAAAGAAGAAGAAGTGAAAGTGTGTGGGATAGCTGCTCCATGTTCATGATACATCACTTTCAACCAATCACAAGAAAGAGAGATGGCGACCAACGCCCTCAGTTGGCATCGCGTGTACTTCCTGGGTCCTTGTTCTCTCTTCCCTAAACTGCACTTCGACACTTCCCTACAAGGATGCCGAGGACTGGTGTATGCACACGATTTGACACCAATCAAAAGCTCTTTCTGTGACGTGGTGCACGACGAGGCAGTTTTAGGGAAAAGGCTGTGGAATAGGAACACAGGACTTTGACATGTGACGGCATAGCAAAGCCATGAAGCCACGACAGGCCGCAAAGCTATCTAAAGTCTGCTTAATCTCTGCACAATAACCTCAAGCCCATTCGCCCAGTCATTGGGCCTCTATAGGATTGGAACTGTGTGGGCCGGCATGGGTGGAAAGAAACAAAAGACAACAAAATCAGTGCAATGATATTTAGGCTCAGAGCTCATCCCATTGGTCAATTCAACGACGTCATCCCTTCTAACATGGGGAACAGGTGTTCAACCAGTTTTGCGGTGAAAGCTGAACCACCTCAAATCATCCGACACATTCGAAATAACGACAAATTCCTTCCAATGAACGGTCAAGTTAGAAGTAGATCGTGTGTAGCGGAGTGAAGGCTAAACTGCCAGTTCCAAAGTTCAAGTTCCCTAACTGGGTGCTTTTCATGCGTTCTGCCTCTTCACAATACATTCATTCCTAAAAACTCAAACGGTCAGCTACCATAAACCTGTACAAAGTCAAGGGAAAGTGAGTGGGTGAGTGCAATGTTCTGGCCTGTGCTACACAACCCTGTTCTCAGTACCAGAGGACTGTCCCAAGACTATATAAGGGCACCTAGTGTTCCCTTTTCAAAAGCACATCCCAGCACATACAATCATACCGATCCCTCAATTGAAAAAGTCTATGACCAAGAAAATAAGGTCCAGAGAACGAAACGAAAGCAGAGACTCGGACCTTGAAGTCAGGTAAGCAAAGCAGTCGAATCAGCAGCAGTTCGGATGATGTTTCTTAACGATTCGGGACATGAGAATCACCTTTAAACGACGGAAACTAACCTTTTGTTCACTTGTGTTACACAATATTGGCCGGGAGAAGGAGCCAAAGAGGCCAAGTGTAAGCCTCCGTCTAAAACTCAAACACAAACAGAAGTGCATATCCTACCATAGGAGGAAGTCATTATTGTTAATAGTCATAATAGGTTTTTTTTGTAATATAATTTTTGTGTCATTTTGTTGTTCTTTTTTCCCTTTTTCTGCATTTTCAGGTTCAAACATAACTTTCGGTTAGGTAAGTTGATTATTGGTCATCGTATATGTACTTATCATATATTCTACTGTTGCTCTCTGTCGCCGCTCCGCAGGTGTAGTAAACTCACTGCAGGCGGGCGGGGATGTGTGTCGGGGGGAGGGAGGGGGGGGGGAGGGGGCGGGGCTACTGGATCTGACAGGCAGTGGAGGAGGTGGCCTGGCAGCACATGCAGGTGGGGTTCACGGACTTGGGCGGGATCAGGTCCAGGTCTTCGTCATCGGGGATCTCGTCCAGGCGGTAGCCGTCCTTTAGCAGCTGGATGTTCAGGTCTTGGTTGATTTGCTGAAAGGGGGACAGACAGGCGTTAGGACCCAGGAAACAACCGACAGGCAAGACTGACTGATCCGTCGGGCGACATATACATAGATGAACGGCTAAGTTACAGTATTGGACATAACATGCGAGACAAACGTGTGGCACGGCTGAAACAGGACACTGAATCATTTACAACCGGTAATTAGAGAGTGGGTTACTGAAGTGGGGGACTGAGCGAACATGGAAGGGACTGGAAAAGAGAGAGAGAGAAATAGTAAGAGTGAACAAGATAATTAGAGATAGAGAGAGAGAGAGAAATAGTAAGAGTGAGCAAGATAATTAGAGAGAGAGAGAGAGAGAGAGAGAGAGAGAGAGAGAGAGAGAGAGAGAGAGAGAGAGAGAGAGAGAATAGTGAGAGTGAACAAGATAATTAGAGAGAGAGAGAGAAATAGTGAAAGTGAACAAGATAATTAGAGAGAGAGAGAGAGAAATAGTGAGAGTGAACCAGATAATTAGAGAGAGAGAGAGAAATAGAGCGAGTGAACAAGATAATTCGAGAGAGAGAGAAATAGGGAGAATGAACAAGATAATCTGGATAAGAGCGTGAACAAGATAATATGGATATCTGCTAAATGACTAAATGTAAAAATGACTAAATGTAAATTCGAGAGAGAGAAATAGTGAGAGTGATCAAGATAATTAGAGAGGGAGAGAGAGAGAGAGAGAGAGAGAGAGAGAGAGGGAGGGAGGGAGGGAGGGAGGGAGGGAGGGAGGGAGAGACGGGCGTGACATGGCTCCTGTGGCTGCTTGGCGTGGTACCTGCTCCCTCACACATCTCACCTCGGCTGACGAGTATCCTGACGAGGAGTATCTTGACATGTCAAAGTCATCGTCACTGCAACACAAACACAAGGTTCTTGAGTGTGTGTGTGTGCGCGTCGTTTCACATGTCCCGCGTGTCTATAAAAGTAGTTACGCAGCCCTGACGGTGATGTGGCGGTGCGGGCCCCTTACCTGTCTGTGTCTAGGGCCACAAGGGGCTTCTCATCTGGGCTCTGGTCCAAGGAAGAGTATCCCTTATTTGGTACTACCAGCCTAAGGGAAAGACAGAGGCAGAGACAGACAGCACAAGAGGGCCAGGGGGTTGGGGGAGGAGAGCGAGACAGATGACTAAGAAGAAAGAGACATTTGCATGATGAGTAGAGAACCGACGACAGCAAAAGAGAAAGGTCTCTGACTCACCGCGTCCTGGCCATCACGTTGTTCTTCTTGGGTTGTTGGTTGACTGGGCTTCCTACGACGTTGGCGTTCTTCACGGAGCCCTTCCTGGCCAGCTCCCGCTGCTTCTCTGCACGCCGCGGAGGCACGAGACAGGATGTGACATCACGTGGATCATGGTGGACACACTTTGTAGTTTGTAGCACTGTTACTTCCTTTCAACTGACCACATGGGTCCATTGGTGAAAGTTGACAACTTTTTCTATAGTGCTTTAATATCGTATAAGGACTGCATGTGTAAAGCACTTTTAGCAGACTAAAACCATTTCAGTTCCTAATTGTTAAGCACCCTTTCAATAAAATGACTTTTCGTCAAAGATATGGGCAAGTTGTCAAGACATAACATGATACATATGTTCCTTTAAGCTCTCTTTCTCAGTCCTGGTCCTTGGCACCCCCAGCCCTGCATGTTCTAGATGTTTCCCTCTTCCAACACACTTGGCTCAAATGAACAGGTCATTATCAAGCTCAGCAGAAGCCTGATGACAACACATTCATTTGAATCAGGTGTGTGTTGGAGCAGGGAAACTTCTAGAATGTTCAGGGCAGGGGGTCCTGAGGACCAGTATTGAGAACGGCTGTCTCAAAGTCAAGAACCTGCATTTGTGTAAGCTGCTTCTATCTCTTCTAAACACGGCTTCTTCTGAGTGTCCCACCTTGTCCATGGTGCTTTCACCACACCATGGACAAGGTGTGGTGGGTGTACCACTACTGCTCACCTATCTTCATCTGGAGGGGAGAGGGCTTGTAGTTGATGGTGACTGGCTCCCCCTCCCTGGTATCTGAGTCTGCCTCGGATGATGCTGTGGAGGATGCTGGGTCCTGGAGGACAGATGCAGAGAAAAAGAAAGAGAGAGAGAGAGAGACAGAGAGAGAGAGAGAGAGAGAGAGAGAGAGAGAGAGAGAGAGAGAGAGAGAGAGAGAGAGAGAGAGAGAGAGAGAGAGATAACATTGATCCATCAATAATCAATGATGTGCCATTCCTGTTTGCTGCAAATTTAGCATTATGATAGGTCTTGAAAAGCTTCTGTTTTTTTTCCCAGTTTCAACAGCAGCTATAAAACAGAATCATGTAGCCTTGATTGGAATCAGTCTGAAGCACAATACGGATCCCCCCTGGGCCGGGGCGTAGCATGTAGCCTACGCTCCAGGGACAGACTGCTACATTATCGCGTCGCATGCCTACCATGGAGAGCAGGTGCCGCTTCACGCAGCCTCCGCAGGATGAAGTAATCCAACGGGAGCTATAGGCCTCGCTGTTTGTAGCAGTAGCCTATGGGCTACTTGTTTTGATATAAGGGCTCAATTATGTAACTCAGCGGAAGAGGAAAAAATCACATGTGAATGACACCACTAAAAAGCCTAAATGTTGGGTTTTACAAACCTCGGGTCTGACACGCCTTTGATAATTTGTGAAATTGAGCAATTTGATGCGCGTAATAAGTGTCTGTGGGGATGTGGCTCTGAAATGGTTGTTTTCGCCAGACTGATGCTCGCTACGCATGCAGGTCAGCCGCAGCATCTCCTTCTCCGGGAAAACGAATATCGACCAAGGTCGTCTCTAAATTATCTGAGCATAACCATGCTGTGTACTTTTTTAGACTATATGTCTATGGTTCTTATTTGCGCATATGAATGCGACGTTATAAAAGCAAACATTATATCAGGCCCGTGTGTAGGCTATATGGGCCTTCATAAATATATGACGATTCCATATCGTAATGTAGGCTAAAATAAAATGTCTACAAATTAAGCTCGATTATTAGAATGATCTCAAAAGAATGGAAATCACATCCAGCTTACCAGCGGATCATTCTCCCCCTGGACAGCGCTTGGCACTTGAAATCTATCTATTTCTTCCATCATTTTGGCGACGCTTCTTATATACTCGTCCTTGCCTGGCGATTTAACGGCCGTTTCTTGTAGTTGGTTTTAGAGCTGTGTCGGTGCTAAGATTGTCCGTTTCTCAGTTTTGTAACGGTCTCTGATCTCCTGTTCTCTGCCTCATCACAGCATCCCAGCAGGCAGTATGTCGGTCTGATGTGTGACCAGTCTGTGACTCAACCACCCACTTCCGGGTACTAATCCTGGAGTCACCTCGCCACAGCCCGGGTACAAAACCGCCCCACTATGACATGATATTGTCAAACTAAATGGGATCAGCCAATTAGGTGTAGACTACAATACTAGTTAACATGAATGTAAAGCCATCGCGGATTAAATTAAGACAATGATATACCAGGTCCATACTTTTCTTAAATATTGCATTTTAAATCAGTTTGAGATTTAGGCGAATTTGGCCGGTTAGGCGCAAAAAAACGATTTCTGCCTGAACACATACTCTCTAGCCTGGCATCATCGTTCCCTTTAAGACGTTTACAGATGTCGAATTACACCAGCAGAGTGCAGCAATGTACCATGCGCTGGTTTAAAAGTCTTATAAATGCCACTGCATCCACAGAAAAAAATAGGCCGGCATGAGCCATTAGATGGCAATCTAATATGGATGGCAATCTAATATGGAAATGGATTAAGAGTTGAGAACGAGTGATAGTGAGAGCATGTATGGTTCTGGACCCAGATGCTGTGCAAATCTTTGCCTTCCAGTCAAACACACGCGCATGCATTTGTTCTTAGAAACAATTGTGTGGCTTAATTTGCTATAGCTATTATGCATTCTAATTAAATTGTGTGCTTCTTTGGGACTATAATCATGCTGTGTACGGATTCAACTTTATTATTTCCCCCATCCAATTATTTTATATTACTGCGATTGCTTTGATAAAGCAGATTTGGGAATCCTTATTACCCAAGTGAAACCAAGGAGATGTGATGTGATTAGAGCCTGATGATTCATTCATTATTCGTTATTGACTACCACCATGTCCCATAACACACACACACACACGCACACACTGATCCTCATCCTCAGTGACTCTTGGTAGATGTGGGTTACGCAACCCCTCCAGCGGTGCAGATGGAGGGGCAGATTAGTGAGTCGGCCTCGGTTTATTAGCGCTCTGGATGTTGGCCGTGTTTGTTAAAGGTTGTTACATAACAGCGGGCTGAGTTTAAAAGGGTGGGTAAGGGGGAAGACTAATGGTCCCACGTAGCCCATGTGACAGACTGCAGAGAGCCCAGCCTAGGTCTCTGGCACGCCTTCCCTCCATCGAGATAGCGGCAGCTCTAACCTGACCGTCGAGATGAGAGTTGCGAGGAGACGAAGGCCGTGGAGACCTAAACCCATGTGATGTAGGTGAAGGCCACAGCAAGTGAGTCACGGTCAGTGTTTCGCAAAAGACAAGTCTAGACTCGTCACTTTGGATATGAGAGCGTTCCTGTTCACGGTCCTGCGCGAGACCTCTGGGTCACCCTGCCGTGTGTTCAAAGGGACTGCCAGTGTCTGGGTTTGCTCGGGGCAGTGAATGTGCTGTCTACGAACCGACCGGGCTTTCAGGGTTCTCAAAGTATTCTGTTTGTTGTCAGTGGTCGGGTCGCAGATGTTTGAGAAAGCCCGGTCTGTCTCTCCACCAATGGTGTGGCGGCATTTCAAGGAGGAAGTCATGAGCTCATCTAGTAGGTGGAGAAAAGAGTGGAAGTAGGGAGGTGAGACCAAACAGCTGGCGAACAAAAAAGAGGCCATCATTGTGTGTCCGATGTTCCTAAAGGCATCCCCCTGAAACTGTCTAAAATGGAAGAGGGACTGAATAAAACAAGACCCGTGTCCTCTTTATTTACCCGCCCCTCAGTCCTCCTCAAACGCCAGGACATGAAAACAAAAGCAAGAACAGACATGCTTACAAGGCTGTAAAACAACAAGCAAGGTAGTAATATAAAGATAATGATTTCTAAAACTGGTGTGGATTAACATAACGCATGCATAAATAATGGTCGGATCCGAGAATTTCTCCCACCAGCATCAGTGCTCCAAAAAACGGACAGTGTTTCGCTGTCCATGTGTATCGTAAGTGTAGTGGTGCGAGGGATCTTTGGTTTGCCATGAGCGGGTAGGTGGTGCTGGGGCCTGTGGTGAAACTGGTGGTGGGAGCAGCTGTGCAGTTATTCTAGCTTAGAGCAACAACCTACCTCAGGCACCGGCCATCTGTCTACAGAGCACTGGAAATCCACGCACTCGTGTCTGCTTTTTGGTCTCCCCAAACACACAGAGCAAACTACCCCCCCAGAAGTAAGGGAGTCAGTTGGCTGAGCGGTGAGGAAGTCGGGCTAGTAATCCGAAGGTTGCCAGTTCGAATCCCGGTCATGCCAACTGACGTTGTGTTCTTGGGCAAGGCACTTCACCCTACTTGCCTCGGGGGAATGTCCCTGTACTTACTGTAAGTCGCTCTGGATAAGAGCGTCTGCTAAATGACTAAATGTAAATGTAAGGGATCTCATGTCTCCATTCTTTCTCCAAATCTGTGGAAGAATAGTCGCTGGACAATCAAATTTGCTGTCATAATTTGGAGTGGCCGTGTCATTGTTTCATTCGTATTTCATATATAAGCTATGCTATATGTTTTGTAATTTTCTATGTTTTCTTTGAATGTTTTGACATGCCAGGGACTGCTGATGAAAAGTAGCCTGCACGGCTAAGTGTGGCACATTTACGTGATAGACCATGACAAGCAAGTGCCCATGTCAAGGAATGTGTATTGACCCTTCTCAAATGAAAACCCCTCAAAAGGACTATGAGTTACGGCACTTTGAGGGCCATGGAGAGGCATTCGGGAGATTTGCCATCTCCTCTCATCTCAGTGGTCGATAATCTAACTCAGGGATCCGCACAATCTCATTAGCGTGACCCGTTCACACCTTTAAAATCAGACTATTAGCGGAAGACGAGTGCACAAAGTGTTTATGTCCGTGGATGTGTGCATACATCTGATTGACTGGTAACCCTTCTAATCTTTAATCTGTCGTGAAGGAGTCACGGACGGACTGACGGTGAGTTCAAAGGGGGGGAGGGGATGGGGCAGGGCAGGGGAGGGGAGGGCATCTTGGTCTAACAACACGGCATGATCAAGATACTACATGCGTTAACTATAGCAATGCTCATTTGCCCTCTATAATTTCAAAGCCATTTTGTTAATTGCTAAGTAAGCATAATGCTGAGGTTGTTGAGCTATATGGCACAGGATGTGAGCCCCGGTAAGCCAAGAAGATGCATGACATGTATTGTACACAAAAGTAAACCATTTTGTTGTGTGAATACAAAAAATGAGTTCAAAATGAGATCCATGGATATAATGGTGTTTTGCAGGAATGCAGTGATTGGCATTTGAAGTCGTCAGACATCTCACCACAATAATCTACGACATTGTCTAACTTGTCTAACAGGTCATGATACCATCAAGTGTCTCTCCTGTAAAGATCATCTATAAATAGGAACCCACATGTACAGCGGACTAAGACCTTTAGCTAATGTTTAGTGAATGTGACACTTGTATTTTGTAAGTGGTCCTCTATGTAGCTTTTTCGATTACCCGAGGGAGACCTGGAGAAATCTGAAACTTCACAGTCAAAGGCCTCGAGTTCTCATTTGGTAAACAATGTCTCATCAAAACATCCGGTTCTGTGGTCGTCGCGTCTCTCGAAACGTGCGTCCACCTATCTTTTCATCTCCCCCCCCCCTCCGTCTGGTGGTCTATCTCTCCACTTCCTGGTATCGTTAGCTCAGTTTGTAAACGTCGAGCGGCCGGTGAATAGCTGAAAGTGAGTCTTCTCTCGTTTCGTCGCGCTTCCTCTCCTCAGCGCCGTGCAACCTTTCGCCCTCTTTCGCCCTCGCCGTTTCTCATTCGTGCAGGGCACGGCGTCACCGGTCTGCAAAGTGTAAACACACACAGATGGACCATGCCAGACGAGCGCCAAGGAGATAAGAGGATTACGCTCGTTGTTTGTCTTACGCGGCGCTTAGCCAACCAGCCTTCGTCCTGTTCGTTTGCTCTGAGCTTCACCGACGGCAGTGACAGACGGAGAGAAAGGGAGTCCCACAGGAAAGGCCCCCCAAAACCAGCTAGATATAATGGAACGGAAAGAGAAGAGGCATGGTATTGGAGAGTGAGGAGGGAGCGAAACAGGGAGCTACAGCTCATTGACTTGACGTATTTTCTGTTAGGGAGTCATTAGCGAGTCAGTCAGTGAGTGCTAGCTACGCTCTCTGCGAAATTCTCCATCAGGCTGCGGTCAGCAGGTATTTCTGCTCGCCTCGGTGTTGAAGCTGGGAGTCCGTCAGGCCTGCAGCCTTCTCCTGGCAGGAGGGCACCTTGCAGGCCTTGTAGAGGACGGCAAACAGGATGAGGATGAGGACACCCACCACTGAGTTACACACGATGGCCACGATGGCCCACACGGACAGACCCGTCTTCAGTTCCGACTCCATGGTCAATCTCCAGGGGTTCTGACTGTTCGAGCTAAAGCCCACGGCAGTGGGTTCGTGGTGCAGATGCGAGGGTCAGGGCGATGCGAGCTCCGTGCCTGGGCCCGCTTGGCGTTCTGCTTCTCTGTTGCAACTGCTGACAGAAGAGAAGTTGGGTTAGAACAAGCACACAAACACCCACACTTTCCCCATTCCATCACTTCGACACACACCAACCATCATCCACACACACACACACACACACACCCACATACAAATAAACAGAAAATCCTAGACCCATACAGGCACTCTATTTTGGTTCTGGGTGTCACAAAGATAAGGGGGCAGTGGGTCAATCTTCACCCAGAGTAGGATCTCCCTAGGCTGGGGACATGGGGCAAGCATCTGGCCTGGAAGGAACCTGTCTAATTCCAGCCTACTATACCACAGGGGTTGACAGAGGACAGATTACTGACTACTCTGACAGGTGACTCACCCACAAGGAAAGGTGGCTGACTGCTTGTCGTGCAGACATCGCCAGCCTCACCCAAAGCTCTCCACACCAATCTCATCAGTCCGGCACAATGTGTTACACATTGTAGATTAACTGGCGTAAACATGTATACGACAACGCTAATATCGGAGGTGGAATGTGAGAGTACCAGTGTGATAGTGTGCGAGGGGGAATTAATATATATAAGTTGTGTGCGTGAGACAAAGTTATGTGTGCATGTCGGTCTGTGGAGGTACCAGAGAAAGACAGAGAGAGAATGAGAGTGACAGAGAAAGAGATAGAATGAGAAGAGAGAGGGAATGAGAGAGTGATAGAAAGAGATAGAATGAGAAGAGAGAGAGGATGAGAGAGTGACAGAGAAAGAGATAGAATGAGACGGGAGAGAGAGTATGTGTAACTACTCTTCCAATCATGCTCTAACTCATCTCGTTCTTTCCAAGGTCCCTCCGCCCTTAAAGCGTTTCAATGAGGCCATCCATCTCCCAGCAATCTGAGACAGCACAGCAATAACACAGACAAGCGTCTGTTGGAAAACTCATTTCACCCCCCTGAATGCACACACACACACATGCACACACACACAACACCCCCGACTGGCCCTCTTAGCCAATCCAAATCCAAATGGATGGTTTTTGATGAGGGTTGTGACAGTGATGCACTCGGTTACATTGTGGTAATGTGAAGTGTTGCTGTTTTCACCACGAGGAACCGCGAAGCCACAGTCATGTGGGAATTCCAGCTTCGCAGAGGAGACCACACTTATTTTCGGAGCAATTCTTTCATAGACCCTCGAATCCAGAGCTTTCTTCGGAACTCAATTACTGGTGAGTGTGAAAATGAGTCTGTGGGGGACTCAGGTTTCACCAGCCCAGATACTGACAGAGAAAGCAGCAGCAACTCACTTAAATATGGCCTCCAATATGGAGAACGTTCAGTGTTATGTCTGGGAGGTGATTGTTTTTGAGCTTTTGATTTTTTAACAAGACACTTAAGGCTGGCAAGCTAACCACAGAAACGTCTGAATAGGCCAATGTAACAAGCGTTCAGTGGCTCTAAAGTGTTATGACTGGTTTTGATGAACTAAATCGTTTCTGGAACTAACTCTGGTGTGTGTTTTTTTTAATGAGAGCCTTTATGTGTGTTATTCCTGTTTGGCATATTTGTCTAAATCACATTTGCATACATTTGTCCCTGTACTTACTGTAAGTCGCTCTGGATAAGAGTGTCTGCTAAATGACTAAATGTAAATTTAGCAGATAACACAGTGCATTCTATCTTTAGGAGAATAAGTCCAGTCAAACATGCCTCGAGGGAGGGTTCGGTTGTCCTCTGCAGCCCCCTGCAGACTGTGCTCCAGGTGCCATGGAGATTGACAGCCTGGCTGATGGGATGTCAGGATTGATTCTAGTGGTGAGTCCAAAGAGCATAGGACTGGACTATCCTCCCTGCCATCCAGCTGTTGTCAATAAACCGATAGAAGCCTCGTTACGCAACAGATCTGTACATAACAGCCGCTTGTTACAGAACAGAGGTGGCTGTGGGACTGGACACAATGAACGATTGTGTGTTTGTGTGTCTGCAAGGGCGTGTGTGTGTGTGTGTGTGTGTGTGTGTGTGTGCAAGGTTTTTTTTTTTAAGACCATACAATGACACCCAGAATATTCTGACTGTTGACTGAGAATCTAACACACAATCACAAGAACTGAAAGACAGGAAAACAGACAGATGGTAAGAAAGGCTCCATGCACATTTTCTATCACCAGTCATCAGCCGTATGCAACAATACATCCTAATTTCTGCAATAAAAATCCACAAGCAACAAAGGTTTAATCCTCCTATTTGGTGGCATGATAAGAAAAGTGCAGTTCCAGTTTATTAGTTTTAGGTTACTAATTGGGAACGGCCCATCCGACCCCAGTCTAGACGTCATATGCCTACACATGGCGAGAGTAAAACGATAGACAAAAACAAAACAACTAACAAAAAACCAACACTTGAGAGATCTGTATGGCAAAGAATCCTGATTTAATATATTTAGTATAGGTCTAATCTTCTCCCTCCTGGGCATCATTCTGACGTGTAAACTATCCAAGCACTCTTTTGCTCCATACCCGCAGCGATGATAACATCCCTTTGAACTGCCTGGTGTCCAAACGCATAATCAGTATCATTTAAAAATCCGTTATATCTTCTGCTTCTCCAAGTATGTCTCAGGGGAGAAAACCACTCGCGCAAGCCACTAAAGATAACAACAATACTAGTTTAGCAATTGTTCAATTCAAATACTCACCAAGGGAACGAGAGTCTACGACCACTTCCCGCGAAACGAGTGCTCTGAGCGTAGCAAACTATGGACGCGCACAGCACCATCCCTCTCTCTCCCGCGCATGGAGTCTCATTCGAACGGAGTTATTTTAAGAAGCCCAGCTGAAGAAAATCCCATCAACGGCTTTCCCTATCTCAAAGCATCTGCTTACTCCACGGTGCACTTCTAAGGCCAAAGCCCTAAAGTTCACTGCACTTTCCCGAACACAATACACTTCCAGACGGCCGGGCGGGTTTTGGTAATTAGTATTCAAGCCGACCACTTGCCTCAATGAGTCCCTTTCAGGGAGCTTGGATGTGTGGGTGGCCACATGCCTTGCCCTGGACAAGCGCTGCTGGAGACAAAGCTGTGTATTTGGGAGGTCGTTAAACACAAGGAGGGGGAGTCTAAACTCGAAAGAGCAGTGGGGCGATATAACCAGAGTTGGGCTCGTAATCAGAAGGTTGCCAGTTCGATTCCCGGCTGTGCCAAATGATGTTGTGTCCTTGGGCAAGGCACTTCACCCTACTTGCCTCGGGGGGTATGTCCCTGTACTTACTGTAAGTAGCGTCTGCTAAATGACTAAATGTAAGTGTAATGTAACCAACCCATGTCTATGGAGAAAGAGTTTGTGGAAAAATGAGATGCTAGCCTGCCTACTACAAATGATATATTCTGAAACCGTAGTGTTATTAAAAAAAATATGCTCACAGATCAAGCTTATGGAGACTAATGTGTAGCCAGTTTGTTTTAGACCCAAAGGACAGATTTGAATGCTGAACCACTCTTGAACGTCTTGGGTGTTGAGGCAGTGATCACACATCAAAGCTTCACAGGGGAGCAAAGCTGCTAAAGGCAAGCATCTGGAGAACACGTTCTCTCTCTCGCTCTCTCTCTCTCACTCTCTCGCTCTCTCTCTCTCGCTCTCTCACTCTCTCAACTTTTTTTGTTGCTGTGAGTTACTGGGGACATCTTGTGGTAGGTTTGAGATAGTTCACATGATCCAGCATGTCTCTCAAATAACCATTACTCCACTGACATCTCTCAGAGTCAACAGCTTTAAAAAGCTTCTATAAGGTGTGCCTCCCAGCATTAAATAAGTCATGTGACTGAAGGAAACACATCTGTCTATCATTATATATAAACGTACACAGTTGATGTATTTATAAATGAAACACAGTGCACTTATGCTGGGGTCTCTTTTATTTGGATTAAATCCATGACGTTGTTCTCCTTCAGTTGTTCAGCATAGCCTGAAAATAGAGGACAATCAGCACATAAGCAGGAGTGGCAGCATTCAGCATATCCTACATGTTTACACGCGTATGACAAACTGTGTTTATTGCTCTCTCTCTGCACACCTGACGTGCCAAGCCAAGGACTGTGAAACGGGCCAACGTCTGTGTGCGTGCGTGCGTGCTTGCGCACGTGTGTGCGGACGTGTCGGTCACCTGGTCGATCCAGTCGTTGAAGGAGGACACTCGGGTGAACACGGTGGGCTTCTTGACGAAGTTGCAGCCCAGGCCAGACACGAAGCTGGCCACGCCGTGTACCTCCCAGGCGCCGTCAGCGTTCCTGCAGTTCAGGGGACCTCCTGAGTCACCCTGGAGGAGGGAGGGAGGGGAGGGGAGGAGAGGAGGAGGAGGAGGAGCAGTGTGTGGGGGGGGGGGAAGGGGGAGTAGAGAGAAGAAGAGAAGCGGGAGGGAGAGGAGGGGAGGAGGAGGATGGAAGAGGAGGAGCAGTGTGTGTGTGGGGGGGGGAAGGGGGAGTAGAGAGAAGAAGAGAAGCGGGAGGGAGAGGAGGAGGAGAAGGAGGTTGGGGAGTGGGAGAAAGGAGAGGAGCGAGACCAAAAGAGAGTGACAGGGAGGCGTGAGGAGGAGCAAGAGGAAGAGGAGTCAGTGATGACACACGGTCTAGTTTCACAGTAGACTCTACAGTATCAAGGCCTTAAACCGGTTCGAGGAACAAAAACAAAAAACAGAACCAATCGCTTTTTCCCCAGGAACAAATCCAGAAACGTCATCGTTTGCAACGTTCAGACTCACGTTGCAGCCCCCGACAACGCCGTCTCCACCGGCGCACACCATGGTGGTCCTGAGGATGCTGCCCCACCAGTCAAACTTGGAGCAGGTGGCGTGGTCCACAACGGGCATCAGAGCCTGCTGCAGCCTGTCAGCAATAGGACCTCCGGCTGAAAAACACACACACAAAGATAAACACAGTCAGACAGTGTGTTACTCTGCAGCTACACCATCCTGCTACTGATATGAATTGAGTTTTCCTTCTCTTACACACACACACAGACACACACACACACACACACAGAGGGTCTTACTAGAGAGCCTGCCCCAGCCTGTGATGTAGCAGGGGTACTGGTTGCTGAGGACAGTTTCTGCGGCAGGGATACAGCCAAGCTGCACCTGGTCTGTCACGGTCACATGCTCGGACAGCTTGATCAGGGCGATGTCATTTCTGACCAATCACAAAGAGTTTAGGGTGTGATGGGGAGGAACAGAGAGAGAGAGAGAGAGAGAGAGAGAGAGAGAGAGAGAGGTTAGAGGGCTGATGTGGGTTCACAAATGTCTTTCGACAGTGGTCTTGGTTCTGTCAACAGTGTGTTGTCATTGTCCATGTAAGTGGATTTGTGTTCAGGAGTGTCCTTGATTTACGAGTTACATTTATGTTATGAGGCATGAGTTGAGGCATGAGTTGAGGCATGAACATGTGCATCACGTTCTGTTTCCCCATGCATGCCTTGGGACCGAAGGCCTCACCCCAGAAACACAAAGATGGGGTTCCACTTCTCGTGGACGATGATCTTCTCAGGGACAATGGCATTGGAGCTTGGCT